>NC_134834.1:33115616-33230975 GCF_004210375.1 Tachypleus tridentatus
GAACAACTGAATAATGAAAACAAGGAAGTAAGTGGGATTCGAAATGTTGGATAAATATGTAAACCGATTTTCTTGTTCGATAAAATCAACTTCTTTACCAAACACAGTAGAACGGGAAGGTATTTAAAAAGAATTGTGGCAATTCCTAATTCTAGACATTAATAAAATATCTAAAACAGCAATATTTTTTAAGGTCCTTGAGTCTTTTCTAACTTTGAACTTTGGTTTCTCAAATACTTTTTCAATAAATATAATAAACTTATATTTTATATCAAACTTCTTTCAGCTTCAGAAAACATAATATTGAATTACATAAAGTACATTGGTTTATTTATGTACAATTATAAATATAACACGTTAGGCCCAAATGTACTCCTACTAGGTTATTTTTTGATATGTCTATTTTACAGCTAATAAGTGTGTGGCATAATTATATAAATCTTTCAAAGATAGACCTGCATATTTCAATCTTTTTAAAATAAATCACCTTTGAGTGATCTGAGAGAAAAAAAAAACACCTTAATTTTTCACTAAGGAGGATTTGCCACTCTTAACATTTCAACAGAAATGTTACTATGTCATAGGATGTGTTCTTGTAGAATGCCTAGCAAACAGCTTTCTTTTCTGTTGAATTAAATGAATATGGTGAAATGAATAGTTGTATATTTTTAACAAGATTTAAATGAACTAGTCATTGTGATGCATTAAGCAAAATAAGTTACATTTACAGATTTGAACATGAACTCCAAGAAATATGAAGCAGTATTTCTCTAATAAATGTATCAAGGAGTGAACCTTGGGTAGTGATTAGAACTAAAGTAACAAAGTACAAACACTCATGCGCAGTAATCTAGTTCAGTGGTTCTCAAACGTATTGTTTGTAGAGCAGACCACCTGAATTATGTATCTTGACAGGCCACAGTAGAATCTATACTCTGTCACTGCCTTTTTCTGTAACTGTGCAACTATTCCATTGAACACCAGTATTCTGCAGCCTACAAATTAAGAACCACTAAACTAGGTATTAAACATTTTCTGAAGCTCTTTTCCAGATGTAGTGTATATGTATATACAATCCCATTTTATTTTGAGGGAATAATTAAAATATGTACAATGATTATTAAAAAGATTAAATTTATTTTGCATCATACAGGACAAGTTTTAATTGGTGGATAGCAGGTTTATTGACTTACACCAGGAAGGATTAATGCCGTGTTTTTGTTGCATGAAGTGCATGACCAAATTTGGCATGATTTGTATAAGGTAAACTGTTTTACAGGAAGTGTTAGTTGCAGTTTTACTGTTGAATCGTTGATCAAGTTGAAACTTTTATATAATACTACCTCTCTTAAAGTTTGAGTTTGTGAATGACTGTTGCTAGCTGAAGTTAATTTGTTATGCTCTGTGAAGCATGTTTTGTTATATTATGTAATTAGTAAAGACAAGACAGCTACCTTGGGTATCATTTTAAATGCGTGTGTGTTAGTTTCTATGTGAAAAATGTTTTTTATTAAAATGAAATTATTTTGTGAAGCTGTCGATACACGGATCATCAAATACTCTTAAGATAAAAATATATTACTCATAAAATAAAATGTACATGAAAATGTTTAATTACAGCAATTTAATACTGAGTTACTTATACACATTAGTCACAAATCTAATATTTTAATAAGCTATAACTCAAAATGCTACACGGTGTTCAATTGTTGTAAATTGCTGGATAGTTGCTCGTGGCAGTCTTTGGAGCTTTTGTAAAATCTTGTGTAGCAGAGTTTTCAATTATAAATATATAAATTCAGTTTTATAAATAATGAAAATTAAAAATGATTTTGACAGAATTCTTGGTGTTTATTCATAAACAGTGGCACAAATGTTTAATCAGTGGGATAGCAGTTAGTCTTTGGAATCAAAACACTAGATACCCATGGTGAGCACAACAGAGATAGCCCATTGTATAGCTTTTTGCTTAAGAGCAGACTGACTTTTACAATAGGCTTATACTTTTATATTTTTTGTAACATTTATGTTTATGGATGGTGTGCACTATGGAAATACATGATGAAATTAGTCAATTATGATTGTTCATTAATATTGACAGAATTTAACCAAAGAGATAAAAATGTTTTATTTTTTATTAGTAATATTCATTCTTCAAACAAGTTATATGCAAAAGAAAATGGTTGTTCTGTGTAACATTAGAGAACAGTGGTATACTCTATAACCAATTTGTGTACGTGCTGTATGGGTCATTTTCACACGTTAACTGTTAGCAGTATATTATTTAGTAGTAGTAATATTTGTATGGTAATTTTTAAAACTTCTTTGTCTTTAAATATGTATTTTCAGATATAATTTATATTGTACTTGTACCTGACCACCTCATAATGGCTTTGTGACCCCTTTTCTCACAATTTGCATACCATGACTGTAGTAAAATGCAGTGTGATAGGAAATTGCGATAGATACAGACATGAGTGTTTTTCTTCAGTATGCAAAGTTGGACCTTTTTTTTTTTATCATTCTTGGGGAAGAAATTCTGTTTATGGTATGAAATTGGAAAAAGTAAAATAGATGTGACACGAATTATGTTCTTTTCATCCTCCTGATGTACCCTATCTATGATTAGCCAATTATCAGAATATCCTGTAGTTCTTTCCATTCTCATGATGTACCATATCTGTGATTAGCCAATTGTCAGAACATCCTGTAGTTCTTTCCATCCTCATGATGTACCATATCTGTGATTAGCCAATTGTCAGAACATCCTGTAGTTCTTTCTGTCCTCATGATGTACCACATTTATGATAAGCTAGTTGTCAGAATATCCAACTAGCAAGAAATGATTTTAGGTTTTGGTAGTTGAGTGTCAGTAAAATGACATTTGAATGTCTTTTCTTTCCCCACATGCCCATTCTCATGCCTGCACATAAAAATGTTGTCACTGTTCCTCTACTTCAAGAAGATTGATGGACATTTCTGTGTTACTTCATTTTCTTCACTAACTGACGAAAAGCATTCAATTTTCTTTCAGCTGCTTTTCAACATATACGAGATAATATTGAAGACTTGAATGGAAGAGTTGGAGCTTGCGATACTGATTTGATATTTCTGAAAGGACTTATGGATTCACCAGTCATGAGCTCCTTGATAAAGGTAAAGCTATACTACATCGGAATTTTATTCAGATATGTAAACAAGTACTCAACATTTACAGGTATAAATATTTAACAGGTTGCTGCATTGTTGTGTAATTTCATATCTATTTCAAAGTCTTGGCTATTGTAATCATTAATTATTTAAGAATGACTCTGCAATTTAAATTAGAATCTATCTTAAAATCAAGGATATCTTGTAGGTGTTTGTGTTGAACTCCTAGTTTGTTTAAAGATAACATTTGGACTTCAAGGATTAATTCAACTTTATAAGGTCCAGATGTGGCTCAGGAAAATTATGAATATATAATGTAATTTCAACTTTTAGGTGCTTGTGATATGGGAGAAATTTTGTGTTTGTTGTGATGAAATGTGTTTTTACCATGTTTTAAGTCCAGAACCCAGTAGACTTCTGTAGATGTAAGTTCACTATAGGTGTGAAACATTAAAATTGAAAAAAACATTCTAAGTGTCCTGGTGAACTGTGTCGCCTACAAGACAGTTTTTATTATGGAATGCAATTTATATGAAGGGGTAATAGCTATTTAATGCTCTCATTTGGAATGATATGCAAAAATACATATTACTATTTATAGCAATTGCTATGGATTACTAGGTCAGCATAGTTACATTTTATTTCAGATAAGTTAGTTTGTTCTGATACTGTTATAACAGTTACTGAGCATGCTTTTTATAATTACTGAATAATATGAAATGGACTTGTGAGGTATCATAATATTTATTTTATGTGTAAATATTTTCAAGATAAAAATAGATAATTTCATCTTTAAATTATTCATTAATTTCTAGATTATGCTAAGATTGCTTTTGAGAGTTAATTCATTTGAAATGTGTAATAAACTTTTGAGTAGATAATTTAATTTTGTTTTTAAAGGTTTTGCTTGTAGTAGTTTTAAGCTCTAAGCATCTAATTTGAATGTTTAGGAAGTAACTATGAAAACAAAAATAATTTTTTGAGTGATGTTTTAACTTGTTACTGTTTGAAAGACATAGTACTGACTTGGAGATACTTGAACATATTAAGTGAACTGGGTGGGACTTTTTTCACTCTTTTTAGGTTCTCAACATTTTGATTATATAACTTAGCACTTACATATATTTTTACGTGATATTGATTTTATATAACATCAGATATTGTGTCATAATTTTTAATTTTTTACAGGTACAGGACAGACTAGAAGAAAGTAATGGTGCTATCAAGCCAATGGGATCCAACACCTCAGAATTACTCCTCAGCGTTAGGAGTATGTGCAGACATGGGGATAACAAGGTTGCTCATGAGTTAGCAGAAGTTCTTGAGAATCCTCACATTCAGGTGTGGATAATACAAATTTGTACATTAAAGTACTTTGTTAGGAATATTAAGCAGACACTAAAACTTGGAGATCTCAGCGCTCACCTGTAAGGGTAAAGTCTTTATATTTCTTCTCAGAGGTCATTCTTTCATTTAATATGTACTGTTTTGTTTTTAGTGGAAACTTGAGGTTTATTATGGTTATTTTAAAAGGAGTAGGAATCTTACTGTAAAGATGATCATTTTATGTTAGCATCCATCACTTGGAGTTGGTTGGTTTGACTGCTTTTTTTCTTTTATTGTTGTTGTTTATTTATATTACTGGAATACTATCTGATGGTGCATGTGGTTGTTTTAAAACGTCTTCCTGAGAAGACCTAAAAAGCACTTTTTTATTAGTTTGAATTTAATGGTACAAATACTTAAGTTATATGAATTTGTTATTACCTTCCACAAAGCAGTGTAGATGTTAACTTCATTATCCTTTTTACAGTTTTTGTTTCATTGATATATAACAATTATATATTAATATAAAGTATATTAGCAATTTTAAAGTTCTTCATTACTTACTGAAGTGTAGGCGATTCGTTTTCTGAAAATAAAGGATGTTATTCTTGAGAATGCTGTTTAATTTTATATTATTTGTGATGTGCATATGTTGAACAGTAACAGTGTGATGAAATTCCGTATGCAACTGAATTAGAATACTTGATAAATTTTTACATAAGAACAGTACTGAATAAAGGTGGTGGTTATATATTGTGGTTGTTTAACCTTTTAAGTACCAGATGTGTGTTTTGTCTTTTGATTATTGAATGTTTCAGAAAAGAGGCTGTTAAATGTAAATAGTTGACTGTAAGTTTTAAAACCTGGTACACACCCTTTGTCTGTAGACAACAGCAGAAGAAATAGGTTTGCAATTTTAACATAGGATTTCTTTTTATTTTTTAATTAACAATCTTTCTTTGGAATGTGTGTTCTTTCTATCATTAGATAATGTTTTCTTCTTTAAGGTTTTAAATTTACTGTGTTTCTAAAATCTTCTAAATGTGGAAAAAAAGAAAAAACAACACCAACAAAACACTACATTTTTTATCTTTCTCATTTGTTCTTGGTTGAGTTACTGTTCTGTATACAAACCAGCGATTCATTCACTTCTAAGCTATTACACCCTATGCTTACACCAATGGTGTACTGAACACAAGCCAGTAATTTTATTAAATACAATCTGGTAATGTATTGAACACAAACTAGTAATTCATTAAACATAAACCAGTGATGTACTGAACACAAGCCAGTGATTTTACTAAACACAATCTGGTAATGTATTGAACACAAACTCGTAATTCATTAAACATAAACCAGTGATGTACTGAACACAAGCCAGTGATTTTACTAAACACAATCTGGTAATGTATTGAACACAAACTCGTAATTCATTAAACATAAACCAGTGATGTACTGAACACAAGCCAGTGATTTTACTAAACACAATCTGGTAATGTATTGAACACAAACTCGTAATTCATTAAACAAAAACCAGTGATGTACTGAACACAAGCCAGTGATTTTACCAAACACAATCTGGTAATGTATTGAACACAAACTCGTAATTCATTAAACATAAACCAGTGATGTACTGAACACAAGCCAGTGATTTTACTAAACACAATCTGGTAATGTATTGAACACAAACTCGTAATTCATTAAACATAAACCAGTGATGTACTAAACACAAGCCAGTGATTTTACTAAACACAATCTGGTAATGTATTGAACACAAACTTGTAATTCATTAAACATAAACCAGTGATGTACTGAACACAAGCCAGTGATTTTACTAAACACAATCTGGTAATGTATTGAACACAAACTCGTAATTCATTAAACATAAACCAGTGATGTACTAAACACAAGCCAGTGATTTTACTAAACACAATTTGGTAATGTATTGAACACAAACTCGTAATTCATTAAACATAAACCAGTGATGTACTGAACACAAACCAGTGATTTTACGAAACACAATCTGGTAATGTATTGAACACAAACTCGTAATTCATTAAACATAAACCAGTGATGTACTGAACACAAACCAGTGATTTTACTAAACACAATCTGGTAATGTATTGAACACAAAGTAGTAATTCATTAAACATAAACCAGTGATGTACTAAACACAAGCCAGTGATTTTACTAAACACAATCTGGTAATGTATTGAACACAAACTTGTAATTCATTAAACATAAACCAGTGATGTACTAAACACAAGCCAGTGATTTTACTAAACACAATCTGGTAATGTATTGAACACAAACTCGTAATTCATTAAACATAAACCAGTGATGTACTAAACACAAGCCAGTGATTTTACTAAACACAATCTGGTAATGTATTGAACACAAACTTGTAATTCATTAAACATAAACCAGTGATGTACTGAACACAAGCCAGTGATTTTACTAAACACAATCTGGTAATGTATTGAACACAAACTCGTAATTCATTAAACATAAACCAGTGATGTACTAAACACAAGCCAGTGATTTTACTAAACACAATTTGGTAATGTATTGAACACAAACTCGTAATTCATTAAACATAAACCAGTGATGTACTGAACACAAACCAGTGATTTTACGAAACACAATCTGGTAATGTATTGAACACAAACTCGTAATTCATTAAACATAAACCAGTGATGTACTAAACACAAGCCAGTGATTTTACTAAACACAATCTGGTAATGTATTGAACACAAACTCGTAATTCATTAAACATAAACCAGTGATGTACTAAACACAAGCTAGTGATTTTACTAAACACAATCTGGTAATGTATTGAACACAAACTCGTAATTCATTAAACATAAACCAGTGATGTACTGAACACAAGCCAGTGATTTTACTAAACACAATCTGGTAATGTATTGAACACAAACTCGTAATTCATTAAACATAAACCAGTGATGTACTGAACACAAGCCAGTGATTTTACTAAACACAATCTGGTAATGTATTGAACACAAAGTAGTAATTCATTAAACAAAAACCAGTGATGTACTGAACACAAGCCAGTGATTTTACTAAACACAATCTGGTAATGTACTAAAATAGAAACGTGTTAAAAGTTGAGAATAAAATCACTGAAATAACTTTTTTTCTATTATTGCTCACAGTGTTTTATTTGGTTTAGGTACACATTTTTAGCTTGTTTAATGCATGTG
Source organism: Tachypleus tridentatus (assembly GCF_004210375.1). NCBI lineage: Eukaryota > Metazoa > Arthropoda > Merostomata > Xiphosura > Limulidae > Tachypleus > Tachypleus tridentatus. Next base: position 33,123,314 of record NC_134834.1, read on the forward strand.
TTATTTTTATATCGGATATTCTTCACTACCGGGTGATTAGCTCTTGTACAGTATATCGATATACTGTGACTTAGAGTATAATCCTACTTGTTTATTTGAACTGTTTTCTATTTGTAGCTTAAAGAGTATTAGAAAAACAGACCATAACTGATATATTAGGTTTTCCTAATTTTTGCAAATTAATGTAATTCTAACATTATTTGGAAAAGTAAACCTGTATGGAATATGGAGTTTCAGATAGGAAATTGAATTGTTTTAGGTCTGAATTCTAGATGTTTTTTATAGTAATGCATCCTTACAATATGTGGTTTGTATGTGTGTGTGTGTGCCCGTAATGTGGGGTTCTTCCATGAGAAATGAAAATTTTTGCTTTTGGTTACGTCTTAAAGGGTACTTGTTTTTACTTAGTGTTTCATTACATAAAAGTACAAAATATTAAAATAATCAAATTTGTTTTGTAGTATTACAGTAAACACTTGTTTTTCATAGTATTATGGATATTTAATATATTCAGTTGTGTGTGTACACCCTAATCTTAACAATTTTTATTTCTTTCATAATCATAATAAAATTATCAAAGTTTTTAAAGCATTATCGTTTTATGTTTGTTTTATGATGTTTAACATCGTTGAAAATACATTAAAAATCTTTAATGCTAATTCTACATACATGGTTATTTTTGTTTTTCCTTTATGCATCTTACCCATGCAATAATGTGTATTGTTTCTTTTGTAGGCCTTATTGGAAGCCCATGATTTAGTTGCTGTCAAACAGTATCAAGTACCTGAAATGTCAGAATCTCCTTCTCCTGAGCCCTCTCCAACTGACGCTTTAACAGATGCTGTTAGAATGGTTGGAATTCGTAAAAATGACGAAGATCCCCTGGTATATAAAAATGCAATAGACATTTTATTTGTGTACACACACACACACACACACACACACACACACACACACACACACACACACACACACAAACACACTTATTTATTTACTATTGTAAAAGTAAACAATATGTGAGTGATATTTTCCAAATACTGAACTAGTTTATTTTACATTACAAGTATTCAATTGATTGGTTTGTTATTTATCTATAAATTAATTTTACCTCTTAAGAATAACTTGTATTATCTTTTCAAACTAAATTTACAGCTTCATTGTAGTAATGCAAGTAGAACATTTACTACTTAGTGTTTCAATCTTATAACACTGACAGCAATAAATAGGTAAATGATTTAGCTTTTGTTGTGTACTGAAACCATTTCAAAAGTGGGAACCAAGTTCTATATGTGATCTGTTACGAGGTGGCAGTAATTAAACAAGTTGCATAGACTTGTTTTTGGAAATTTTGTAACTTGAAATTAGATCAAAATATACTTAACTAATACATTTTTTTTTTTTTGGAATTATCTGTTTTGTATCTTTGGAAAGTTAATAAACAATTCTGAAAAAAAAAAGAGATTTTTAGTGTTTCCCACTCAACTTGTAGTATTTTAAACAGTACTTCAGATATACTGTGTAATTGTGTGTTGTGAAGCAGCAAAATCTGGTCATGATTTAAAAACCAGTAGGTGGAGGGTGGAACAAAAACATTCATTTCTGTTTAGATATCCTTGTTGTTGTTTTCATTGCTGACAAGAGAAGTAATTAGTTATGTCTTTGATGTTAGTGCTTTGAACTTTTTATGTATTAAAGATACTGAAAAATAAAAACTTCGTTATGTGGATGTACTGTTTATAGAGATAATATCTAGATGGTAAATTATAGGTAAAAACAAGTTCCACTACAATCTTTTGTCTTAAGTTTTCCATTTTCTGATCTTATCTGGCTACACTCCAACCTTTTCTGTTTCTGTAGTCTAGCCAGTAAATTCTGTAATTTTCTGATTTGAAGTTTGTGTTCTGAATTTAACATCTTTAGTTTTGTGATTCTTAGTTTAATTACTTTATCTTTTGTTGTAGAGAGACATCCGAACATTTTGCTTTGTTCAGGATTGAAAATTAAATATTCTTGGTTTAAGTAGTTCTTTAGACACATTTCTCGGATTATTCTATGCCTATTCTAAATTTGTTGATGCTTAAAGGTGGTTAATATCAATTGTTTTCAAGTGCCTTGGGTAAGAGGAGTTTCAGAAACTTGTAGTGTTATCAAAATGTTTATCAAGAGAGATATTAATACACTAATAAAACTTTTTTGTTTGCTTTCAAAAATAAAGTGGTAAAACATTTTTACACTCAATCTTAGGGGATTACTGTTAAAAATGAAGAAGACAATTTAGTGATAGCGAGGATCTTAGCAGGTGGAATTATTGATAGACAAGGTGAGCAAAAAGATGCTTTAACTGGTAAAATCATTTGGTTGCAGCAAATTTTAACTTTTTTAAAACAGTTCTTCACATTAAGCAGTGTCAGTATTCAGAAGTTTCTTATTAAAAGATAATGAATTATTTTTGCTAATTGCTCAAATTGGTGCTTTTTAAATAAATTTACATATGTTGGAATAAGTGTAGGTTTATTATGTACAGAGTCACAGTGAATTTGTAATTAAAAACAGTAATAATAAAATGTGACATTGGTGATAATGCATGAATCAGACATTTAAATTTTATGCCCTATTTGCATAAGTTTCTTTAGTGTTAGATTCATTACTATTCTTGATTGAAGTAATTAATCATTTATTTATTTTTTTTTTGCCTGAAGATTATTTTGTATTGAATTTAATTCAGAAGTAGCTTATGTTACTTAAACTCATTGAACTTCACAAACTGTTATTGGATTTACAGCCGATAATGTTGAGGGTACCCAAGTGATGACTAAAGACTTTATAATCATTATATAAGATTTTATTTTATAGCATTGCACATCCATAGTTAGACTGGTCTATTAATTTAGCTACATTTTATTTCTGGTCTATATATGTATCTTGTTTTGATCATAAGTTACTGATAGCATGAATATTTTTCTTAGCCATGATGAATTGTTAATAAAATATAAAAGAGGAATCTGACCATCAACCTGATATACCATACAATCATCTATATGCTGTGAACTTGAAAGAGAATGATTTTACAATTGCAGGCCTTTTACATGTGGGTGACATGATCATGGAGGTTAATGGTGTGGAAGTACACTCACCAGAACAGTTACAAAAACAACTACAGAGAGCATCTGGAAGCATCAATTTCAAAATCATGTCTGCCTACCAGGACTCGATACCTTCTTCACGTGTATGTTTAGGTTTATATTATTATGCTCTTTTACTGGTAATTTCTTATTGACTTGCTTGTTTGTCAGTCTAATTTTGAATATTTGTAGATCATGATTTTACTTTTGGTTAGATTACCAATTTTGTGTGTGTGTGTATAATGTTTACACACACACAAATTACCACCTATTTACTGAAAATTAGAAAGCTTGCAAAACTTTAAATTTAAACAGTTTATAAAGATTTATATGATGTGTATGTAAGCTGACAGTGTGTAATCTGCAAGTTACAATTTATGTGATATGTGGCATTTGGTTTTGAACTGTACATTTACTTTATTTTATTTTACACAGACTACACATTTATTGTCATTTATATCCTTGTTAACAAGTGACAAATGGAACTTTGAAATGCATTAAATGTGGATGTCACAGAGAGTGCCAGAAAACTACTGACTGTAAAACTGGTATTTCATGTTGAATGTGTGACTTTTACCACTGAAACCAGTTTTTTTCTTTATTTCTGATGAAAATATTTCTTCTTAACAAAATAATCATAAGTTTATAAGATTATTTGTTTCTTATGATGATGGTGATGTGTAATGTTTCTCTCAGTTCTATGTCAAAACACTCTACTCGTATGATCCAAGCAAAGACAGCTTACTTCCCTGTAAAGAGATAGGCCTATCTTTTAAACAAGGTGAAATACTGCAGATTCTCAACCAAGAAGATCCTAACTGGTGGCAGGTGAGAGTATGAATGTTTTGTAACCACTAAATTTGTGTCATGTTTAATATAAGGGGTTTTCAAACAACATGTCTTGTTATAAGCAATTGGTTTCCTTAATGTTGCAAAGATTGTTTGAGAGAATTTTCCACTGTGTATCAATTTGATGCTTGATAGCAGAGAGAGAGTTTTCATTTATTACAAGCTAACAATTTGCTGCTATTGAGTATCAGATCAGTGTGGTAATAGAGAGAGTTTTCATTTATTACAAGCTAACAATTTGCTGCTATTGAGTATCAGATCAGTGTGGTAATAGAGTTTTCATTTATTACAAGCTAACAATTTGCTGCTATTGAGTATCAAATCAGTGTGGTAATAGAGAGAACTTTCCAATTTGTACCTCATCACAGAGAAAGAGTGAGCTTTCCATTCGTTGGATGGTAAGAGAGAGAGAGAATTTTATCACAGAGAATAAGTAAGCATTCCATTCATTGGATGGTAAGAGAGAGAGAGAATTTTATCACAGAGAATGAGTAAGTATTCCATTCATTGGATGGTAAGAGAGAGAGAATTTTATCACAGAGAATGAGTAAGCATTCCATTCATTGGATGGTAAGAGAGAGAGAGAATTTTATCACAGAGAATGAGTAAGCATTCCATTCATTGGATGGTAAGAGAGAGAAACAGAATTTTATCACAGAGAATGAGTGAGCATTCCATTCATTGGATGGTAAGAGAGAGAAACAGAATTTTATCACAGAGAAAGAGTGAGCATTCCATTCATTGGATGGTAAGAGAGAGAGACAGAATTTTATCATAGAGAATGAGTGAGCATTCTATTCATTGGATGGTAAGAGAGAGAGAGAGAATTTTATCACAGAGAATGAGTGAGCATTCCATTCATTGGATGGTAAGAGAGAGAGAGAATTTTATCACAGAGAATGAGTAAGCATTCCATTCATTGGATGGTAAGAGAGAGAGAGAATTTTATCACAGAGAATGAGTGAGCATTCCATTCATTGGATGGTAAGAGAGAGAGAGAATTTTATCACAGAGAATGAGTAAGCATTCCATTCATTGGATGGTAAGAGAGAGAGAGAATTTTATCACAGAGAATGAGTGAGCATTCCATTCATTGGATGGTAAGAGAGAGAGAGAATTTTATCACAGAGAATGAGTAAGCATTCCATTCATTGGATGGTAAGAGAGAGACAGAATTTTATCACAGAGAAAGAGTGAGTGTTCCATTCATTGGATGGTAAGAGAGAGACAGAATTTTATCACAGAGAAAGAGTGAGTGTTCCATTCATTGGATGGTAAGAGAGAGACAGAATTTTATCACAGAGAAAGAGTGAGTGTTCCATTCATTGGATGGTAAGAGAGAGACAGAATTTTATCACAGAGAAAGAGTGAGTGTTCCATTCATTGGATGGTAAGAGAGGGAGAATTTTATCACAGAGAATGAGTGAGCTTTCTGTTCATTGGATGGTAACAGAGGGAGAATTTTATCACAGAGAATGAGTGAGCTTTCTGTTCATTGGATGGTAAGAGAGAGAGAATTTTATCACAGAGAATGAGTGAGCTTTCTGTTCATTGGATGGTAAGAGAGAGAGAATTTTATCACAGAGAATGAGTGAGCGTTCCATTCATTGGATGGTAAGACAGAGAAACAGAATTTTATCACAGAGAAAGAGTTAGCGTTCCATTCATTGGATGGTAAGAGAGAGAGACAATTTTATCACAAAGAAAGAGTGAGCATTCCATTCATTGGATGGTAAGAGAGAGAGACAATTTTATCACAAAGAAAGAGTGAGCATTCCATTCATTGGATGGTAAGAGAGAGAGACAATTTTATCACAAAGAAAGAGTGAGCATTCCATTCATTGGATGGTAAGAGAGAGAGACAATTTTATCACAAAGAAAGAGTGAGCATTCCATTCATTGGATGGTAAGAGAGAGAAACAGAATTTTATCACAGAGAATGAGTGAGCATTCCATTCATTGAATGGTAAGAGAGAGAAACAGAATTTTATCACAGAGAAAGAGTGAGCATTCCATTCATTGGATGGTAAGAGAGAGAGACAGAATTTTATCATAGAGAATGAGTGAGCATTCTATTCATTGGATGGTAAGAGAGAGAGAGAATTTTATCACAGAGAATGAGTGAGCATTCCATTCATTGGATGGTAAGAGAGAGAGAGAATTTTATCACAGAGAATGAGTAAGCATTCCATTCATTGGATGGTAAGAGAGAGAGAGAATTTTATCACAGAGAATGAGTGAGCATTCCATTCATTGGATGGTAAGAGAGAGAGAGAATTTTATCACAGAGAATGAGTAAGCATTCCATTCATTGGATGGTAAGAGAGAGACAGAATTTTATCACAGAGAAAGAGTGAGTGTTCCATTCATTGGATGGTAAGAGAGAGACAGAATTTTATCACAGAGAAAGAGTGAGTGTTCCATTCATTGGATGGTAAGAGAGGGAGAATTTTATCACAGAGAATGAGTGAGCTTTCTGTTCATTGGATGGTAACAGAGGGAGAATTTTATCACAGAGAATGAGTGAGCTTTCTGTTCATTGGATGGTAAGAGAGAGAGAATTTTATCAATGGAGAATGAGTGAGCGTTCCATTCATTGGATGGTAAGACAGAGAAACAGAATTTTATCACAGAGAAAGAGTGAGCGTTCCATTCATTGGATGGTAAGAGAGAGAAACAGAATTTTATCACAGAGAAAGAGTGAACATTCCATTCATTGGATGGTAAGAGAGATAGAGAATTTTATCACAGAGAATGAGTGAGCATTCCATTCATTGGATGGTAAGAGAGAGAGACAATTTTATCACAAAGAAAGAGTGAGCATTCCATTCATTGGATGGTAAGAGAGAGAGAGAATTTTACCACAAAGAAAGAGTGAGCATTCCATTCATTGGATGGTAAGAGAGAGAGAGAATTTTACCACAAAGAAAGAGTGAGCATTCCATTCATTGGATGGTAAGAGAGAGAGAGAATTTTATCACAAAGAAAGAGTGAGCATTCCATTCATTGGATGGTAAGAGAGAGAGACAATTTTATCACAAAGAAAGAGTGAGCATTCCATTCATTGGATGGCAAGAGAGAGAGACAATTTTATCACAAAGAAAGAGTGGGCATTCCATTCATTGGATGGCAAGAGAGAGAGACAATTTTATCACAAAGAAAGAGTGGGCATTCCATTCATTGGATGGCAAGAGAGAGAGACAGAATTTTATCACAGAGAAAGAGTGAGCATTCCATTCATTGGATGGTAAGAGAGAGAGAGAATTTTATCAGAGAATGAGTGAGCATTCCATTCATTGGATGGTAAGAGAGAGACAGAATTTTATCACAGAGAATGAGTGAGCATTCTATTCATTGGATGGTAAGAGAGAGAGAGAATTTTATCACAGAGAATGAGTAAGCATTCCATTCATTGGATGGTAAGAGAGAGAGAGAATTTTATCACAGAGAATGAGTAAGCATTCCATTCATTGGATGGTAAGAGAGAGACAGAATTTTATCACAGAGAAAGAGTGAGTGTTCCATTCATTGGATGGTAAGAGAGAGACAGAATTTTATCACAGAGAAAGAGTGAGTGTTCCATTCATTGGATGGTAAGAGAGAGACAGAATTTTATCACAGAGAAAGAGTGAGTGTTCCATTCATTGGATGGTAAGAGAGGGAGAATTTTATCACAGAGAATGAGTGAGCTTTCTGTTCATTGGATGGTAACAGAGGGAGAATTTTATCACAGAGAATGAGTGAGCTTTCTGTTCATTGGATGGTAAGAGAGAGAGAATTTTATCACAGAGAATGAGTGAGCGTTCCATTCATTGGATGGTAAGACAGAGAAACAGAATTTTATCACAGAGAAAGAGTGAGCGTTCCATTCATTGGATGGTAAGAGAGAGAGACAATTTTATCACAAAGAAAGAGTGAGCGTTCCATTCATTGGATGGTAAGAGAGAGAGACAATTTTATCACAAAGAAAGAGTGAGCATTCCATTCATTGGATGGTAAGAGAGAGAGAGAATTTTACCACAAAGAAAGAGTGAGCATTCCATTCATTGGATGGTAAGAGAGAGAGAGAATTTTACCACAAAGAAAGAGTGAGCATTCCATTCATTGGATGGTAAGAGAGAGAGAGAATTTTATCACAAAGAAAGAGTGAGCATTCCATTCATTGGATGGTAAGAGAGAGAGACAATTTTATCACAAAGAAAGAGTGAGCATTCCATTCATTGGATGGTAAGAGAGAGAGACAATTTTATCACAAAGAAAGAGTGAGCATTCCATTCATTGGATGGCAAGAGAGAGAGACAATTTTATCACAAAGAAAGAGTGGGCATTCCATTCATTGGATGGCAAGAGAGAGAGACAATTTTATCACAAAGAAAGAGTGGGCATTCCATTCATTGGATGGCAAGAGAGAGAGACAGAATTTTATCACAGAGAAAGAGTGAGCATTCCATTCATTGGATGGTAAGAGAGAGAGAGAATTTTATCAGAGAATGAGTGAGCATTCCATTCATTGGATGGTAAGAGAGAGACAGAATTTTATCACAGAGAATGAGTGAGCATTCCATTCATTGGATGGTAAGAGAGAAACAGAATTTTATTGCAGAGAAAGAGTGAGCATTCCATTCATTGGATGGTAAGAGAGAGAGAGAATTTTATCACAGAGAATGAGTGAGCATTCCATTCATTGGATGGTAAGAGAGAGAGAGAATTTTATCACAGAGAATGAGTGAGCATTCCATTCATTGGATGGTAAGAGAGAGAGAGAATTTTATCACAGAGAATGAGTGAGCATTCCATTCATTGGATGGTAAGAGAGAGAGAGAATTTTATCACAGAGAATGAGTAAGCATTCCATTCATTGGATGGTAAGAGAGAGACAGAATTTTATCACAGAGAAAGAGTGAGCATTCCATTCATTGGATGGTAAGAGAGAGACAGAATTTTATCACAGAGAATGAGTGAGCATTCCATTCATTGGATGGTAAGAGAGAGAGAGAATTTTATCACAGAGAATGAGTGAGCATTCCATTCATTGGATGGTAAGAGAGAGAAACAGAATTTTATCACAGAGAATGAGTGAGCATTCCATTCATTGGATGGTAAGAGAGAGAAACATAATTTTATCACAGAGAAAGAGTGAGCATTCCATTCATTGGATGGTAAGAGAGAGAGACAGAATTTTATCACAGAGAAAGAGTGAGCATTCCATTCATTGGATGGTAAGAGAGAGAGACAGAATTTTATCATAGAGAATGAGTGAGCATTCTATTCATTGGATGGTAAGAGAGAGAGAGAATTTTATCACAGAAAATGAGTGAGCATTCCATTCATTGGATGGTAAGAGAGAGAGAGAATTTTATCACAGAGAATGAGTAAGCATTCCATTCATTGGATGGTAAGAGAGAGAGAGAATTTTATCAGAGAATGAGTGAGCATTCCATTCATTGGATGGTAAGAGAGAGAGAGAATTTTATCACAGAGAATGAGTAAGCATTCCATTCATTGGATGGTAAGAGAGAGACAGAATTTTATCACAGAGAAAGAGTGAGTGTTCCATTCATTGGATGGTAAGAGAGAGACAGAATTTTATCACAGAGAAAGAGTGAGTGTTCCATTCATTGGATGGTAAGAGAGGGAGAATTTTATCACAGAGAATGAGTGAGCTTTCTGTTCATTGGATGGTAAGAGAGAGAGAATTTTATCACGGAGAATGAGTGAGCTTTCTGTTCATTGGATGGTAAGAGAGAGAGAATTTTATCACAGAGAATGAGTGAGCGTTCCATTCATTGGATGGTAAGACAGAGAAACAGAATTTTATCACAGAGAAAGAGTGAACATTCCATTCATTGGATGGTAAGAGAGATAGAGAATTTTATCACAGAGAATGAGTGAGCATTCCATTCATTGGATGGTAAGAGAGAGAGACAATTTTATCACAAAGAAAGAGTGAGCATTCCATTCATTGGATGGTAAGAGAGAGAGAGAATTTTACCACAAAGAAAGAGTGAGCATTCCATTCATTGGATGGTAAGAGAGAGAGAGAATTTTACCACAAAGAAAGAGTGAGCATTCCATTCATTGGATGGTAAGAGAGAGAGAGAATTTTATCACAAAGAAAGAGTGAGCATTCCATTCATTGGATGGTAAGAGAGAGAGACAATTTTATCACAAAGAAAGAGTGAGCATTCCATTCATTGGATGGTAAGAGAGAGAGACAATTTTATCACAAAGAAAGAGTGAGCATTCCATTCATTGGATGGCAAGAGAGAGAGACAATTTTATCACAAAGAAAGAGTGGGCATTCCATTCATTGGATGGCAAGAGAGAGAGACAATTTTATCACAAAGAAAGAGTGGGCATTCCATTCATTGGATGGCAAGAGAGAGAGACAGAATTTTATCACAGAGAAAGAGTGAGCATTCCATTCATTGGATGGTAAGAGAGAGAGAGAATTTTATCAGAGAATGAGTGAGCATTCCATTCATTGGATGGTAAGAGAGAGACAGAATTTTATCACAGAGAATGAGTGAGCATTCCATTCATTGGATGGTAAGAGAGAAACAGAATTTTATTGCAGAGAAAGAGTGAGCATTCCATTCATTGGATGGTAAGAGAGAGAGAGAATTTTATCACAGAGAATGAGTGAGCATTCCATTCATTGGATGGTAAGAGAGAGAGAGAATTTTATCACAGAGAATGAGTGAGCATTCCATTCATTGGATGGTAAGAGAGAGAGAGAATTTTATCACAGAGAATGAGTGAGCATTCCATTCATTGGATGGTAAGAGAGAGACAGAATTTTATCACAGAGAAAGAGTGAGCATTCCATTCATTGGATGGTAAGAGAGAGACAGAATTTTATCACAGAGAATGAGTGAGCATTCCATTCATTGGATGGTAAGAGAGAGAAACAGAATTTTATCACAGAGAATGAGTGAGCATTCCATTCATTGGATGGTAAGAGAGAGAAACATAATTTTATCACAGAGAAAGAGTGAGCATTCCATTCATTGGATGGTAAGAGAGAGAAACATAATTTTATCACAGAGAAAGAGTGAGCATTCCATTCATTGGATGGTAAGAGAGAGAAACAGAATTTTATCACAGAGAAAGAGTGAGCATTCCATTCATTGGATGGTAAGAGAGATAGAGAATTTTATCACAGAGAATGAGTGAGCATTCCATTCATTGGATGGTAAGAGAGAGAAACAGAATTTTATCACAGAGAAAGAGTGAGCATTCCATTCATTGGATGGTAAGAGAGAGAGAGAATTTTATCACAGAGAAAGAGTGAGCATTCCATTCATTGGATGGTAAGAGAGAGAGAGAATTTTATCACAGAGAAAGAGTCAGTATGGTTCATGGTAAGAGTTTCATGTTAGTGTCAGTGTGTGGTGTTTTGTGATTAATATCTTGGGTAACATTCCTTCCAAACAGTATTTATTTAATGAACATATGAATGATTTGTAGTCTCTTGATAGAAATATTAAAATATGCATACGTGCTCAGATTGAACATTTTACCACCATGTAACCATGAAAATATACGTATTATAACTTTGAACCTAAACAATATTTAGCAAGATTTTAACAAACATTACAGACCTAGTGGAAAGAAAAAGAAAAAAAAATTTTTTTTTTTTAACTGAGCATTTGTCTGGATTTACAAAACCTATAGTGAATCAATCTGAGTGGATGTTGATTTTCATATTAAAATTAAAAAATGTTTTCTCTCAGTTTTCACATTTCATTTGAATAACTTCTGAAGAATCCTGAATGAATATCAAAATATTTGTAATATAACTTTATTTTTGATTTTCTCTACCTCAACATTCACCTGTAGCTCACTAAACAATGTGTGGAAAAATAAGTAGAAAATTGTCAGAATCCACTTTTCTCATTAGGACAACTTTGTATAAACATGGCTAATTAGAAGTATGCCACAGTCATATTGCTCATTTGTGTTTTGTAATGAGCACACACTGTGATAGATAGAGAACAAGTATTTTTTAATTCAATTTATTTAACCTAACAAGTTTCTAATTTTAAAATTTTAGTTATTTTCTTAAATAAAAATTATATATTTATAGAAAAAAAAACACAAGAAGTTAGTACTTGAGTCTGGGCTCTTTTTTGTTTGTCCTTAGATGAGCTGTAATCCTGCTTTCTACAAATAATTATTATTTCAAATATACAGCTTTAATTACAAAATATTGTTAATGCACAAAAAATATAATGCCATATGGCTCTCTTACATAGACGTGTTTACAAGATTCTTTTAACTGGTCATGTTAAACAACACAATGGCAAACAATGAAACTGATGTCAAATATTTTAACTGTTTTTCTGATTGACCTAGCCTCATGATGAAATCGGAGAAGGAAGATATTCGTTTTCTATTGGTTATAAATAATCTAGTAGTAAGTATCAGAAGGAATTATTGACATTTTTGAAAGACAGGATGTGATGGAATGGGCTAACATGTAGGTTTAAATTTTTATTTATATCTCAGTAAAACAAGGGCATTGGAGGTTATACATTTTTGTTTTGGCTTAGTGACATCTATATTATAAGTTTGTAATTTATGAGAAACCTGGAAGATGTATAGTTGTAGAAAGGAAAATTTAAAATTGGCAATCAGAACAAAGAAGTTCTGTGGTACAGAGAAGTGAAGATTTAGAACTTTAGATATCTCATTTTGATATTGAGAAGTTAAATCTTAAGTTCTGTGGTACAGAGGAGTGAAGATTTAGAACTTGTTTAGATATCTCATTTTGATATTGAGAAGTTAAATCTTAAGTTCTGTGGTACAGAGGAGTGAAGATTTAGAACTTGTTTAGATATTTCATTTTGATATTGAGAAGTTAAATCTTAAGTTCTGTGGTACAGAGGAGTGAAGATTTAGAACTTGTTTAGATATCTCATTTTGATATTGAGAAGTTAAATCTTAAGTTCTGTGGTACAGAGGAGTGAAGATTTAGAACTTGTTTAGATATCTCATTTTGATATTGAGAAGTTAAATCTTAAGTTCTGTGGTACAGAGGAGTGAAGATTTAGAACTTGTTTAGATATTTCATTTTGATATTGAGAAGTTAAATCTTAAGTTCTGTGGTACAGAGGAGTGAAGATTTAGAACTTGTTTAGATATCTCATTTTGATATTGAGAAGTTAAATCTTAAGTTCTGTGGTACAGAGGAGTGAAGAGTTAGAACTTGTTTAGATATTTCATTTTGATATTGAGAAGTTAAATCTTATATAACATTGAAAATTGTTTTTATGCCAAGTTTATATGTTAATCAGTAATAAAGTGTTTTAATCAAGTTTTGAATGTAACTGTAGAAACAGTCATGGCATGCACATTTTGATCTAGGGCTTTATTTTATGACTTTCAGTTATTTTATAATGTATTGTAATTTATTTTTGTTGTTGTTGTTGTGATGAATTAAAAATGTGATATATGTTGAAAGTTATTCTAGAAAGACAAAGCACTATATATATATATATAGTGTATAAATTGTCTGTTGAAACTTTCTCAAGATGGATCAATTGCATACTTTTTCTTGATGTTTTACTTTCTACTACACACTCTTTATTTTTTGCATATTTCAGGCTCGTAAAGTTGATTCTCTTGGTCTAACTGGACTTGTTCCATCCCAGGAATTGGAAGAACGAAGACGTGCTTTTGTACGCCCAGAATATGACTATGCTACAAAATCAAGTGAGCAGTGGGGTTTTTATACATATGATTTATAAGATTTATATTGATGAAACTTTGTAGAATGGATGGCAACTGCCTGTTGTGGAGACACAAGTGTAGAGGACAACGCTTCGAAAGTCTTCCGCCTTTCGTCTTTAAGAAACGTCGTCCTCTACACTTGTGTCTCCACAACAGGCAGCTGCCATCCATTCTACAAAGTTTCATCATAAATACTCTGTCCAAACAATCTATCAAAGAAAGATTTATATTATAACAAAATCTGTATGCTGTTTTACATTTTCAACAGAATTTTGTTAAGGCATGAGGATAAATGAGGATAGCCATGTATGTGGTTGATTTAAAAAAAAAAAGTTCAGTTTCAATTTGAAGTTTACTGGGAATGATTCTAATTCATCATTAAAGATAATTTCATGAGTTAAAGATGATGTCTTGAATGATTTTTTTGTGAGTCAGGAAGTGAGATTCTAATTAAAAAACAAAATAGATATTTAAGTTATTTCTCTCAGCAATGTGTGGGACAAAGATTACAAAGAAGAAACGAAAAACCATGTATCACACTAAAGGAAATGCTGGTAAGTGATTTTTTTTCCTTCAATATAATATGCAAATACAAAAATTTAGAGGACTTCACAGGATGTCTTTCATAAAATTACATTGATTGGTAAATGTAAATGTAGCAATAGTTGGAGTAAAAAACATTTATAGATAACATGTAAACAGTAAAGAAATGTAAAGCTTCAACTGTAGAAGTTGGATTTCAAGTAAAGCCTGGTGATATGCTTGAAAGTTTTTCCAGAGCCAAAGGTTATGTGCTGTACACTGAACATATCTACTGGTTTAGTTTAAAATAGAACTTGTCTGTGTTAGAGTATAAAGGTCTTTAGTTATGTACTTTCTCAGCTCTTTCTTTGCCAGCTAAAGTAAACATCCTTAAGAGAACATCACCTGTTCTTCCAAATCAAATGATAAATTATGAAATCCAACATCTTACCATTTGAAGCTTTTCCTGGCTAAAAATATTAGTACACTTGTATAGTAGCAAAAATATCTTAATGTTAATAAAGTTATGATTAATCCATTATTTAGAGTTTTTTCTTATTTTTTCTAACTGTATTTTTCCAGTCTTTGTTAGAACCTCTGTGAGATTGTAAACAAATTCATACATGTTTTCAAATTTGTTCTGGCTATATCTTTAAATGTTATGTTTTTTTATATGTAGAGGTTCAAACTAATAGGTTAATGACCTACTAAGATTCAGAATATTAAACATAAAGTTTGTAAAGTATTCTGAATTTATGAACTAGGCCCCAGCATGTCAAGGTGGTTAAGGCACTCAACTCGTAATCCAAGGGTTGCAGGTTTGAATCCCGTCACACCAAACATGCTCACTTTTTCAGCTGTGGGGGCATTATAATGTGGCAGTCAACTCCACTATTTGTCAGTGAAAGAGTAGCCCAAGATTTGATGGTGGGTGGTGATGACTAGCTGCCTTCCCTCTAGTCTATATTACAAAATTAAGGACGGTTGGCACAGATGGCCCTCGTGTAGCTTTGTGCAAAATTAAAAAAACATTAAACAATTATGAACTAGATTTGAGTTAATTTTTGTATATTTATTACCTAGGGTTGTGCTCTCACTCTCTTTATGGAAACATTATACAGAATATACAGCAGGTAATATTATATTGTGTTTGAAATTTCATTAGCTAAGGGATTGTTTCATAATGAAATACATATATCATTTTAGAATATGACAAAGCAGAACTGACTCTATACGAAGAAGTTGCTCGAATGCCCCCATTTGAACGGAAGAGTGTTATTCTGATTGGTGCTCAAGGAGTAGGAAGACGATCTCTAAAAAATAGATTGATAAGTTCTAATCCCTCACGCTTTGCTTCCCCCTTGCCTCGTAAGTATTTTCTTTCCCACATATTTCTATGCAAAATTAATGTTTGACATGCTATGTGCTTGGAACTTGTAAATTTGGAAAGGATTGTTGTTGTTCTCTGTAACTGTTATTTATTTTCTGTGATGTAATAAATAATTCATAGTAAAGATCTCGGAAGCAAGATATTCATAGCAACAATCTCGGTAACAAGTGATTCATAGTAAGGAAGTTTGTGATAGGAGAGCAAAGTTGACCAATTTCTTGTGTTAGGTGGGTTATGGCTTTTTTTTTTTTTTAATTCATTTCTAGAAATTAGATAAACCAGTAAAAGGGTTTGAATAATATTGCTGTTGTGATATCAACGATGCACATTTAGAACAGTTGTAATGATAGAAAACAAAATAGAATGGTGTTGATGTTTTACATCATTCTGTCTTACATTCAGCTTTGTCCACTTTAGTAAAGCATTTGTTGAAAGAATTATTTTCTGTAACTTGTTACTAATTTTGACGAGGATACCAGAAGACTGAAGACAATTACATTGTAAATACTGAAAGAGCTGTTAGAATATATTAAATAAATAACTACTGTAATTAACTTATTCTTAAATTTTCCAAAGTGGTGGTAATGTTAAACAGAGTCTAATTAACAGTTCTGTCAGTATTTGTTGAAGTAGATGGTTCTTGTGATACAGAAATGATTAAGTTTTAACATTTTATTGTATTGTATGTGTTCATTTATATCATTTCAATATCCTGTTAATAGTGAAGTGTTTATTTCATGATGCTGTCACTATAAAATACCTGTATGTTCAAGTATTAGTCATATTATTAACTGTTGCCAAACATCAAATCATATTTTAATATCTAATACTTGAGCATACATTTTAAGTTATATTATTGGCTGTTGCCAAACATCAAATTGTATATGAATATCTTAATATGCATGCTCAAGTATTAGTTATATTATTGGCTGTTGTTAAACATCAAGTTGTATTTTAATATCTGTGCTTGTTTTGTTTCTTTTTTGTGCCAAACAGTCAAGAAACCGACTTAGCATTTACTGGAAATTCAAGGAAAAATTAGAAATGTTCATCATCATTAGTCATTTTTAAATCTGTCACTATTTTTGCAGCCAAATGTCTTTTAACAGAGTTGCTTGTTGCTAATTTTTAATTAAGTAAAATTAATTTTATTAGACGTCATAGGGAAATTTATACACAATTTAAATGATTATTTAATAGATACCTCTCGACCTAAGAGAGATGGAGAGCAAGATGGAAAAAATTATTTTTTTGTATCCAGAGAAGTCATAGAGGCCGATATAGCCGAAAATAGGTACTTAGAGTGGGGAGAATATGGAGAACATATCTATGGAACTAAACTCGATTCCATCCGTGCAATTATTCGTTCAGGAAAAATGTGTATAATGGATTGCAACCCCCAGGTATTGCCTTCATTCCAGAATGTGTAAATCTAGTAACACATCTTGCTTGGTGTTCATGTCATTTGTTGTGTTAATAGTAAAGTTTTTCCTTTCTCTGAATTCATAAATTTCATGGTTAATGTGTTATACACACTTTATTTACTGTTTAAGGGTAATAATTATATACAAGTGCATTGTTTTAGCATGAAATAGAAACTGTTCTGTTTTTTGTTACTTCTTGCATGGTACAATTTACCAAATAAATTGAAATTTTAAAAAAAATATTTTTTATAGTTTTAGTTCTAGTTATTTTCTAAAACTTAAACATGGATAATTCGTTAAGGTTTAATGGATGTGTTTTTTATTAGTCTCTGAAACTACTGAAAACACCTGAGTTTATGCCATATATCATATTCATCTCAGCACCTCATGCCGAACTTTTGAAGCAAATGCATTTCTATGGACGTAACCATGGCTACACAAGTAACAGGAGTCTTACAGTAAGTGATTTTGTGTCTTAATGGTCAGATAATAATGTTGTGAAATTGTCCTCAACTTAAAGGTTAGTGTAAACTTCTCAACATCATAAAATGTTATGAAACTAACAATGTAACGTTTTTATGATGCCTCTTTCATTCAATAATTTTCACGCCAAGTAAAAAGGCAATGATACAAGTTTTTGAAACTTGAAAATGGAGAAAGGATACTGGATGTGAAAATAAGGATAAGGAAAAAATAATTTTGGGGACCTTTTTCTATGAATAATTAGCATTTATATTTTACAAAATATTTTAATGTTTTGTTTGAATCCTGTAACAAAAATCTCAACTCTGCAGTAATTTGTGCTTTGTACTACTACCTTACAAATGAAAATAGTCTCTTATTAGAACAGAGTACGAAAGTCAGGAAATAATTTTGTGTTTTTCAAACAAGTATGTTCATGTCCTTGTTGTCATTATTCTGATATAGTGGAGTTTGACACTTGTGACATTTTTGTGTGTATACCTGTAAAATAAAACTATGGAAAAACTTAATGTTCACAGTTCATTGTCATCAAAGAACTAGCTGTTGAGGTTTTTAGTGAGTTAGGATCAAATACTGGATATATATTTTAAAAACTAAAGGTACAGTGAACAAATTTAATCTTGGTTTTTACTGTCATCTGTTATTAAAACTTGTGCTGACGTAGACATTCATATAATACTGTTTTACAATACTCCATTCGGACTGGATAATTATTTATCTTCATGTGCTTTGCCGTTCTGTAGTTTGATCGGGCTATGGGTCGCCACGGATCTCGTCGAGCAAGGACTTTGGAGAGTTTAGCTTCCCTATATGAGGTATGGAGATAAATATGTTAATCCTATCTAAATCGAGACACCAATGTGTATAAAATGTCAGACTTAAGTTAAAACTTTATACACTTGGATTTTTTAACCTCAGATAAACTATACAAATTATACTAGGTGTTTATTTTATAGACCATACAAACTACACTGTTTTGTTGATAAGATGAAAGAGATTGTTATTACTTTGTCATTCGAATTTGAGGAAGCTTTATTAATTCAAAAGTACGTTGTAATAATATTTCAATATGTTTCTGTTTTTTATAATCCCCTCAAAACCAATAATATATTTGATGGTAGACTTGTAGATATTTTAACCACAGTTCAAGTTTGTTTTCAGAGTAAATATTTTTGAAGAAACTTAAGAGGAGTATTTAAGTTTTAAAAATGTAGGCTCAGTTGAATGAGACAGGTATTTCTGTGGAGCAGTTATTTCTTTAAAGCTTGTACTGATTTCATTCATTTACCCCAGTGAAAAATAAACTTGAGAGAAATTTATATTTGAACTTCCTTCAAAAAGCAGTTTGAGTTTTTCTGAGTGAATCTTTAACTTTCCTATTGAAAGAGAAAGAGATTCAATTGTATTTTCTATATAGGATGAAGACCTAAAAAACACCATTGAAGAGAGTAGTAGACTCCAGAGAGCCTATGAGAAACACTTTGATTTAACTTTGGTGAATAACAACTTTGACAAAACCTATGAACAGCTCAGAGAAGCCATCGATACACTGAGCACCAGCTATCAGTGGGTACCTGTATCATGGGTGTATTAGTACGTGTATCAACTGGACGTGTTATCCCTTGTCAGTTTCCAGTTGGAATAAGTAGCAATCTCTATTTTGTTGCCTGGTGAAAATAAACTTATCTCTCACTGCACTTATAACTGAGCAAGACATGCAACCCTAAATAACCCTTTATATATAGTAAAACTAATTTACTTTTTTCTGTACGTTTTAAGCCTTCACTGTTTTTTTGATATTATGCCATTGCTGTCTTCATCATTTGAGCTGCTCAGACCAGCAAAAGTGTTCTTACTTGTTAGATCACAGCATCTTCTCATAGTCAGTTTTGTAATGTGATGGAAAGACCCATCATGATGCAGCTATGTTCTTGTAACCCAACTGCAGGAAGAGTTAGGCTTAGACAGATGTAATCAAAACAGTTATGTAGGAAAGTTAACCATTATTTATGGCTTTAACTTTGATAACGAATATATTTTTCACATATATACACCAGTTTTTTATGATGTTTTGTGATATTATAATAATGGTTGTATTTGTTCAAATGATACCCTGTATGTACTTGTGTATTCTGTGATGTGTGATACTGTTGGCAAAGAAGAGTCATACTAAACATCTCTCCATTTATTTAAAGATTTTTAAAGCATTTTATTTAAATTTTCATTTTTAACATTATTTATCATAGCTTGTAAATCTGTTCTGACATGTACTTGGATAATATCACTTGCATTCTTTTCATTATCCATTCTGTTTATTATTTTTTTCCAAAAACAAAACAAAAAAAGTAGATTTGATTAATCTGCTTTAACTATAGTACAATTTTTATTAATTAAATAAAGCAATATTTTATGTAAGGGTTATAAAATAACATATTGTCATGAGGGTATATTTCTTAACACTTGCATGGTTAACCATATACTGTCTTGTTTTTCAAATGTTATTAAAGTTGCAAGTAACATTAATTTTAAGCCATGTTTTATGCATTCCATTTGTGATTTTATCTTGTACTGTAGTTTTTTTAATAACACTTTACTAGTTCAGCAGACATTCCTTGACATAATGCTGTTTGGATCTGTCAGTATTTTAACGTTGCAAATAGATAGCTACGTGGTGTGACGTTACCAAGTTTATTTTTCATAGTTCTATTAAACCTTTCCAATTTTGTTTGGATTAGTTTTTTAAAAAATGCTATCATTTATTTTATAATATTAATTTGGACTTATTGAAAATATCAACCCAGTCTAAAGTGATATATAAAATTTGAGTATGAAATGAGTAGGTTTTTTTCCAGAAGGTACCATCAATGTAGTTGAATTTTCACAACCTTTTTATATCCTAGTTTGTACATCACATATAAAGATGTAATATTCCCAAACAAGTTTTATATTATGGTGGTATTAGATGTTATTTTTATTCATTCTAATATTGAAAGTTATTTTGATTCAGGCATTGAAAGTGGATTAGAAAAAAGTGCCTTCCTTCACTGTAGAACAGTTTTTTTATTTAAAGTTAGGGTTATGCAGTCATTCCGAACCATTTTTATGTTTTACATATCAACTATTGTATTAACTATATTTTTAACGTGGAATCATTTAGAAACATTTAAAGTGTATTTCATAGAATCCTATTATTTAGTGTAATTCAACTAACCTTTTTTTCCTGTTACACAAGCAGTTTGTATTGTGGGAAACTCTTGAATTATGCACATTATTTCCTCGGTGTTACTTTTAATTTAAGGAGTCCTGTTTCCTGTTGATGGAAGCACTGCTTCAGGATACGCTATAAATATTTAGCTTCATTAATGTTTTTGCTGCAAATAGTGATGATTAGCTACGAACAGCTTTTGATAAACGTAGAATTTTTTTCTCTGGGTGTGACAAAGTAAAATGTTTTAGATATAAATATTGTGGTTAACAGTTAAAAAGTTAGGGTGATAAAAAAGATCCTAAAGGGAACTTTATTAGATATTTTAATATTGCGTATAAAAAAAAACAGACGATGACTTTTTTCGTCTTTTTATCATTTTTTCCCCATAGGAAATAATACATCAGAACAGATTTGAAATATTTCATGGAACACGAGAGGTCTGAGTTTTTTTTATGATACCTGGATCTATACAAGACTGAATTCAGATAAAATGCACCTACATAATTTCGATTGGTTGTGATAATTATACATTAAAAGAAAATGATTATTTTGACACTAAATGAACTTCAATATTAATAATCGGGAATTTTTTTACCATAGTCCATTTGTGTTCGTACTGTCCACAATTTGCTCTATATGAATTAAAAAATATTTTTATATCGTCTGAAAATTTGTATCTTTTATAAGGAGTAAGATAAGTGTTAGTGTATTCTTTCTGTACTGAATCAGTATGTTAGATAAAATTATTAAACAATTATTATAGTTGACGAATAGAGTAAATAGAACATAGCACCCTCATACACAGTATTCAGTGGATACATAATTTGAATATCACAGTCCTTAAAAACTAGTGAGTGAAGTTGGTCTTGCTGCACGTTAAAGCAACTATAAACTGTGTTTTTTATTTATTTTTATAGACGAAGTTTACGCAAACGTATTCAGAGAAAAATAATGTTAAGTCATGGGATGATACCGAATGTTTTATAATTATTGCATAGTTTAAAATTTATTTCAAAATATATCGAGGAGATTGTTTGGTTTTATATACAGACCAAATAAGGGATGATGGAAAAGAACACTTAAGTAATCTAGCTAAGATTATATGCAATTTAACTGTGTTAAGTTTTTTTTTGGTTTTATATGTTTAGAATCTCAGATTGTACCCTTTTCAAATGTTTATGACACTAATTATTTTGTTGATGGTGAATTTGTTTTAAAACTAAACATTCCAAACGTTTTTGTTAGTTGATCTAATTTGAATATACATTGTTTCGAAAACTTTTTACTTCGGTTTTAGGGATTTATGTCGCTTTTATTCTCATACTATTGAAGTAGTATATATATATATACAGGTTTGTATTGAAAAAAAAAAAATTTAATTATTCAGGTATTAACAACCCGTCTGTTAAAGGTAGATTTGCACATTCGTATTGCAATGTGAAAAAATATTTTATGAAGAGTATGTTTGTTTTTTCGTTTATAATATTTTTTCAAGACTGACCAACTAAAGTATCTATAAAAAAATGTAATAAGTTTAACAGAAATAAATGTACGTTTACACTTATTGTTTCATAGCCTTATTTCATTTGTAACAAATCTTTGCTCCAATTATATGGCATCAGAATAATTAATTTAGTATTGTAATCGACGGAAAAAAAACATGCTACTAGCTTCATTCTTTCCTGTATCGCTAAACGGGCAGTATAATCCGTCTTAACGGGCAAAACGTTGGATAATTTTTTTCCCAAAGTAAAATTGTAAATCTGAATTTGCTTAACAACAATACACAACTTTGGCATTTAAAATCTATAATAGAACTGCAAGATGGTAACAGTGTGAGAGATTCAGAAGATGAACAAAATGGAAGATATAGTGAGGAAATAGAAATCCCTACTTCATCGCAAATGTTAAGTTATATTAACGCTATCAAATTGTATTCAAAAATGAACTTCATGAAAAGGTCGTAGAACTAGCCTTCTCTTTTTAACTGCATGAGAAAGCCCATTAAAAAAACGAAACGGTTGAAATTGGACACTTTTTTTCAAATAAATTTAAGATTTTGTGTACTTGTGTATATTTTTAATGTCTATTTTTGTTCTTAGCCTAATAAATATAGCGTAAACAGTATAATAACTTTAATCACAAATTATATATAATTAAGGAAATGCCAGAAAACCTGCTTAAGCCAGAAATTTTATTTGGTCCCATGCGATTCCTCCTTAGACAGGTTTTACTGTGTGTCCAGTCCTAACATCTTGAAACAACAAACACGAATTCTAGTATTATAAGGCCTGGCATAGCCAGGTGGTTAAAGCACTACTTGTAATTCGAAAGTTCGAATCCTCGTCACACTTATTAGCTGTGCAAGCATTATAGTGTTGTGGTCAATCCCACTATTCGTTAGTAATAAAATAGCCCAAGAGTTGGCGGTGGGTGGTGATGACTAACTGCCTTCCTTCTAGTATTACACTGCTAGCTTAGGGACGTCTAGCGCAGATACCCTTCGTGTAGTTTTGCGCGAAATGCAGAAACAAACAATTCTAGTATTATTGTTTAATTTCTTTAAAAAACATACGATTTTAAAAAATATTCCTTGAGTTAAGAACTGGGCTTTGTCATACATGTTTTGTATGATGCGAGTTTCAGTGTGGAAAGATGTATTGGTTTTGTGTAATACTAAAATAGAAATACGTTACTGAGAGTGCCTTCCACTTTATCACAATTATATGTAAATACTGGAACATTTATACTTTATCTGTCTGGTTCGTAAATAATAGAAAAAATATTTTGTTGACTTTTTTTTTGTTTCAAAGCTGGATTCTGAAAGGTTATTTTTGAAACTAGATAACTCTGCTGTATTAGATTATAGTCATTAAGTAACAAAAATATAATTAGTAATGTTTTTGTTTTTTATTTTATGGAATCGTAGAGTTCGTGGACTGTATGTAGAGATGTTTAAGGTACTCAGTAGACATAATACAAATATTCAAGCTAAAATTAAACAATGACCGAGTTTTATTTTAAAAGAGGATTGCCACTCAATTTCATTTCTTTTTCTACCAAACATGGCAGGAAGCCATCGCTCGAACACCAAACTAAAAAAGTGACCAACCCATAAATTGTTTACCTTTCTAATTATTATTATTTTAATCGAGATCCTTACAACTAATTATTAATAACGTCAGTGTCGGGGCAGTGCAGGATTGTTTGAATTTCGCGCAAAGCTACACGAGGGTTATCTGTGCTAACCGTCCCCAATTTAACAGTATGTAAGACAAGAGGGAAGGCAGCTAGTCATTACCACACACCGCCAACTCTTGGGGTACTCTTTTACCAATGAATAGTGGTATTGACCGTAACATTATAACGACCCCACGGCTGAAAGGGCGAGCATGTTTGGTGCGACGAGGATTAGAATCCGTGACCCTCAGATTACGAGTAGAACGCCTTAACCCACCTGGCCATGCTGGGCCACAATGCAGGATGCCATTGCTTCGTTTAGTCTTAATAACTAGTAGTAATTAAAAAATAAATTAATAATTTTTGTGTAAACGATATAATCATTACCCTTTTTAGTTAATTTCTGTTTTGTTTTTTTGAAACAACAATATGGTGTTCCTTTAAAAAGCTCAAGTACGAGATTAAACAGGAATTGTCAGTCAATACTGAATATTAGATGACTGTAACATGTAGAATATGTAATGCTTTGTACATTATACAGTTGGTGTCTCTAAGGAGCCAATATCTATATTATGTACAAAGTGAAGAAGTAAAAAATAAATTTAAATAATATCCAGTTTTATTACACACATTCACATAATACACTCACTTTTAATCGGGGGAAAGAACGTTACAAAACAATAATATTTTATAAATGTAAAATTATATAGGGACGGTAGTGCCTAAAAGAATGCAAGCAAGAATATAGGGATTATACAGGTATATGTAGATCATCACTACAAAATTTTTAATATTAAAATTTAATGTTACATTGTAAAATGCATATTTAACTTTAATATTACTGTAATTGGAAGTTATATACTCCTGACTACTGTTATGCAGTTTATTTATCATATCATTGTAGTGACAGGGTAGGGATCAATGTGATACAACTAAGAGCCTAGAACTTGCGTACAGTGTAAAGCATGTGGAGTCAAAATTTGTTCTTATTGTTATAGACTCTAACTATGAGGTTGGTATATTTGACCGACCCCGTTACAATTTTGTACTTAGGCATTTCACAGTATATAGTTATTTTTAAATAGCAATTAGATGTCCAACGTAGAGCTAGATAGTCTTCCATTTTGGTAAATAGTTTAGAATGTAGTTAAATAAATTTTCATTCTTCTGTTATTGAACTTTATATACGTTCTAATGAATAAATGAAGTAAAGAAAGTTTACATTGATAGTTTTCCTAGATATTCATACTCCTGTTCTACAATGTACCAATAAGATACTGCCAGTGTGTGCTGATGCTAGATAGACAAACTATAGGATCATCTTGCTCGTCACTGGTAACGTTTAGGAGACTTATTTGATGACTTCTCTATCAATCACTGTGGAGGGGGAAGACGTGTAAAAAGAATATATATATGTGTGTGTGTGTGTGTGTGTGTGTGTTTTTAACAAAATTCCCAGCTCTTACTTATCCATGAAACGAATGAAATCATAAATAACTTTTTTATGGTGTAGTATCATGAGACTACAGAGACTTAAAAATAAACCAAAATATTTTTGTATGGTAAAGGAAATCGATTTCAAGTAACGTGAGATCCTCTATTTTATTACAGCGAATTGAGTAAACAATTGAGAGGAAATGGGAAGTATAATTCAAGTAAATATAGGAATGTAATTTTTTAGAAGAGGTGGGGTTAATTTGGAGGATCTCACTTGGGAGAAGGATTTTGTAATTAATTTATCGTAAAGTAAAATCATGTACGTTGTGGCAGAAATCAGCTGGTATTAAATTGCATCATTTACTGCTGAATTAAAGGAGATGAACAAAACATACATTAGGTTATATCAATAGATGTCGCCCATTGGAAAAACAACTTGTATTTTTAACGACAATTGATCCTTAAATAAAGGTAAAGTTGTCTTAAACGAAACTGTTACCATTCTGAGTAAAATCACTAACTTGAATATTACTTGATTGTCATTCAATGTACAAGTACCAGACTCACGACTGCTCTAAAAGATTTCCAATTCTTCAAACAGCAGGATTTGTTCTTTCATGTTTAACCGAACCATCATTGAAAATTGATCGTTGTTCGAAAGAGCTCGATAATGTTGTTAAGCAGACGTTTGATATCCATCGTTAGCTAGTTGATCTATTCAAGCTTGGTATACAGAAGTAAAGGTAACACAGAGAGACAATGACTTGATCGATGAAAGAACATTTACCAAACAGATTATTGCTGTTACTTCCTCCTTTTCGTTTTTCCTTGATAAAGATCTACCATAAAATTTGCACTTGAATTTCTGAAAGTAAAAGTTGATGTGGCTTTTTTTCTTTAGATCATTACTTATTAAACAGTGAACTTTTACTGTAGGAGTTTAAGCCTAATGAAATCCTTAAGATACATCTCTTACATCATTTCAGTATATTTCAGAATATTATTATTTTTTCTCTTGTATGATAATGTACAAGATAAACGGAGAGAAAAATGGCGGAACAATTTCTTATCCGAAAAATATATGAAGAAATATTGTGACTTACGATGTTATGTTTTAACTACGTGTTTTGTGTGTGTGAGATATAAGCTGTTTCTGTTGAAGTATTTTTTAAAATTTTGTTTAAACAAGTTATTCCATACAACGTCTCTGCTCATGTCTATCTCTAGATTCTCTACTTTTTCGAATTTGTCCAAGCAAAAGACTTGCATTCTAACGTATTTCTAAAGCCTGCTTTGCTATCTGTGTTGTTAATCATTGAATATAATCATGTTTAAAAGTAACATATTTCATTAAGTGGGTGTAAGGTTATAATACGTTCTAACAATACATAACTTAAAATTTTATTAACCATTGTTAGAAAGTAACTTACTGATCGTTTCTAACCTAATAGTTCTCGATTAAACCATTGTTTAACACAGCGTAATTTTGGAAAGTTCTTTGATAAATTCATATGCTGGTTATCATACGTTTAGTTAGAGCTAAACTTGAAATAGCTTTAACTCATTTCACTCAAGTGTTCAGAACTAATACAAATATGTCAACTTTACCATCTTGTTGCGTGAAAATATATTAGTAATGCATACAACAAGATATCTCACACTTAGAATTCAAACTAATACTTTGTCCAATAATATATATTTAATCTTCGAGCACAGTATATCTTTATTGTGAGTCCGTCTTAAATAGTTTTTGTTTTCACAACATGAGTGTTTGGACGCTGCAAAAAAGTTTTATAAAATCTTAAGATTTCTCCCTCTAGGTGTTTCGTTAGTTGTCACACTTAACCAAAAACACAATAAAATAGTCCTAATAATATTTGAAATACCACTAATTTCTGTTTTCCACTAAATAATCAAATACTATACCATATATATTTTTATGTTGTTTTTCTAGTACTTTAAGTTTTGGAAGGTTTTTTTTTTGTTTGAGTTAACGAATTACACCTCAAGTGTAAAACCCTAAGATCGAGAACGATCAACATAAATGTATATTGAAATTATTAATTAATAGTACCATATATTTAGTAATATTTTTCATACTTTTGTGAGGGTTAGTTTAGGTTAAAATACTGCCGACCTCGAACATTAAAACGATAGAGGATAAATAGTTTGACTTTGGTGTTTTGATGAATTTCGTGCAAAGCTACAGAATGAGTAGTAATGCATCATCTACGTATTTAATTTTTTACAAACAATCCACAATACCACCTTTAGCTCTAGCGATATGCTTTTGATTTTAGAGACCTTATATTGTATTTTAGCTAAATAGCCAAAACCTGGGGTTCATTCGTTGTGTTTTACTACCACCACCTTAGAGAGCACACAAAGAAAAACAACAGATAATTACACACTTCATATTTTTACATTATTTAATGATATTTTTGAATTAAAATCGAACATTTTTTTTTTTACATTTACACGTATAAGGACAGTGATCCAATATATAAACGGTTTATTATTAGAAAAAGTGGAAAATATTTAGTTAAATATATATCTTAAAATCTGTCATTAACTATCAACAATATGCGAAACCACAAATGACGACACGAAAAATTCGTTTTAAGGAAATATATATATATACACAAGGAAAAAGCAAACTACATCAGTTTTGTGCTAACAGTTATTTACCAGTAACGACACTAAATAGATTTGCCTTAATTAAGTCCAAAACTTAGCATACTTGAATCTCCATTACGATAAATGAAACAGGTACTGTTTTAATAATTTACGTTAACTAAAAGCCTTAAAGTTTATTTATGACTTACAATATATATTGATGCCACGTTACTACAGGAAAACCCCCTTCTAGAGGCAGAGGTTCCGATATCAAAACATATGATCCATTCAGATATCTGTAGTGTGTATTGCTCTTATAAAATATTAAACTTTTTGTATGCCTTATTCAGCGCCATTGCTTTGACATATTTCTTTTAATTAATTATACTGTTGAATTAAATATTGAAATGTTTCTCACAACATCCTTTTCTGGTTGTTGTGGTAAACACCAACACTTTACTATGACTAATTGCTAACCGATACATTTCTCCTAATTTATTATGAGGTTGTACTAAAGCCAAAACGTTTTCTATGACATATTATTATTAGCTATGGGATCATACCAAACATTTAAGATACCTAAACGTTCTTCAAGGGGACTAAGAAAGCTTACGTCAGACAATAGTTACAGAAGTTTAGTCTAGTAGCTAATCCAACCATTAAGGAAAAAAAAAAGTACAAGCACAATATCAAAAGATATGTCATTCTGTATGCCATGTTGTGTCAGAAGATTAGAGGCACAGTGGTATGCCTGCAAACTTATACTTCTAGAAACCGGGTTTCGATACCCGTGGCGGATAAAGCCCAGATAAGCCCTTTTATTTATGCTTAACAACAAACAAACAAAACAAAATCAGAAAATCAACGTTATTGGTTAAAACGCCCTCTGGAGTGGTTACATGATTCCTATAGAATTAATATTTTGTGGGCTATTGTAAAACAAAGGGAAAGCTCGCTTCTGATGCCACCCACCATCATTCTCAACTGGTTCCGTGGTTAGAATTTTTAAAAAATACCAAAATATTAAAATCTGTGTAATCCATTAGTCCCATTAACTTCCTCATTTTTCATTATCAATTAGGAAATATGCGAGAAGATGACATACGTAGCGAAGTGCTCAAAGTTTTCTCGAGATTCTAAATCTTGAGATGATTCTTAAAGAATTTTCAATGGTAACACATCAAAAGTATCCTTGAATTAAATTCTTTAAATTGTTTTCCAGACAAATGGACTGTAGAAACCCTGCACACCTATTGAGTCAATGTGCGTTTTTTCTAATAGCAAAGCCACATCGGGATATCTACTGTGTCCATCGAGGGGAATAGAACCCCTGATTTTATCGTTGTAAATCCGTAGACTTACCGTTGTCCCAGTGGGGGACTATTGACTCAGACCTCTCCGGATTCATTTGCTAAGTTTTCGACAGTTGGTTGTCCTTAGAGCAGTGAACTGCTGAAGTGATGGTCTAACTCATTACGTTTTATTAAAACACTGATATTAATAATTGAAAGGAATGTATTCCTAATTATTTGGCAGCATAACCTAATTTAAATCAGCCGTGAAGAAAATCCTAGTATTGGTCAAATTGTTTTATTTACGTTTCAGTCATTAGTTTTATTTAAAGTTTGCTAAACTAACAGCTTAATTGTCTTATCCCCTCTTTTATGTCCCAGAAATAATAAACAAAAACTATTACGGCCTGTGACGTTGTCAAATGGATCAATGTTTTTGATATCAAAATTTGTCTTAAGTTTCGACCACCGCTGGTGGTGCCATCTGTTGGATGGGAGGGGGGTAGATTATTTGATTCCTGATGGTAAGGGGACCAGGCCTGAATGTGTCCAGATGGTGGCTGATACATGAATGGAGGAGGAGCTACTGCTGTATGGAAAGGAGTAATTGGTTGTGAAGGTAAAATCTTCCTGTCTTCAACTGGATGGACAGCTGCTTCGTTTGAAGTTTCCGCCAGGTGGCAACAGAATCCAAACGCACATCCTAAGAATCCTAGTGTCAGACAAAGAAACCCAGCTGCCAAAACACCTACAAGGAACCACCAGCTATTGTGGTCTGTAACAGTAGTTGATCGGAAAATAGATAAGACCATCGCTATCACTCCAGCAGCGACCACCAAGATCCCAGTGAGCGTAGCCGCACAGGAGGCTCCATAACACCCTCGTATTCCCGGTTTCATTACAGTGCTTCAACTGTCAGTTAGCTGCTCTATTAAAAAAAATAAAATTGCCAAATCTGTAAAAAGTCACGGAGAAAAACGTGAAGAAATATGGAAGATGCATGTTGTATGTCAAAAGAGCATTTCCGAAATAGTTTTTACTTCAACCATATTCTGCTATAAAACCTAGATATTAACAAAAACTGAAATTGTCCTCAGAATTGGACAGAAAACTATGTGGTCAATAAAAATTGGGGTAGTCCTTAAGGCTTAATGGGAAACTTTAGCATTAGCAAAATAAGAAGCTGTTTTAAGATTTAATAGATAATTATAAGGTTGATTAAAACTTGACGTTATCCTTAGTGGAAAATGTGTGTGTGTTTTTCGTATAGCAAAGCCACATCGGGTTATCTGCTGAGCCCACCGAGGGGAATCGAACCCCTGATTTTAGGGTTGTAAATCCGTAGACGACTTACCGCTGTACTAGCGGGAGGCTTATTGGAAAATACTAACGTAATTAAACAACAACAACGAAAGTTGTCCTTAGAATTTAATAAAAGGCACTAGTATTAATAAGATCTGGACCTGCAGGTTGGAACAAACGACTAAAATCTACGGGTCACAGGATAGAAATCAGAGCCCTTTCAGCTGCTAGGGCGTTAGATGCGACTTTCAAATTCCAGTTTTCGTTGGCAAAGAACATATATAGCCCAAAAGTTGGCCATGGATGTTGTTAATCATATCAAATCTAGAGTAACTTTATGTAGAATTAAAAAACAAGACAAAAAAACCCTTTAAAATTCGCGGTTGTCTTTAAGACTAAACGGAAAATACAAGGGTGTTAAAAACTAAATTTTCACCTTCAGAGTTGACGGCAAACAAACACCAGGTTCACCAAGAAAAACAAAGTTGGAAAACTCTAATGCTGAAAAACAAAACAAACGAACAATGTTCTCCTTACGACATAATGGATTTGAAAATTTAAAACTATTTCATTAAAGATTAACTGAAAGTTTTGTGGTAGCAACGAACGTAACGCCGTTCTCAGGCAAACAATGGAAATATAGAGTCGTATTAAATGCCATAACAAGTTCCCGAAAGTCTCTGGAACAAGAGTTTCTTGCGACTTTCCCACATCTATACACATTATCCTTTCTTACAAAATGTCAAAAGACAGAATAGTTTCCCAATTTTTCCTTTTTATTCTCAGTTCCTTCCCCCTGTCTCCAAATTATCTATATCAAAATATTTTTAAACAAATGGTTTGAGAATTTTAGGGTCAAGACTGACACAAAGGATCCATGGTTCACGACTTGTTCAAAAACGCATTTTAGAGCTACAAATGAGCTTTGACAGTGACTTTCACATTTAAATTTCTGGTCAGAGAAGAGTATCCAAAGAGTTGACGGTAGGTGCTACTGACTAACTGCCTTTTTCCTAGTTAATCAGTTTAAAATTAGAGTGGCTGTGTAAATATGTCGTGTGGAGTTTTTAAGGAAAATTCTTAAAATAAAACTATAAAAATCTTCGATAATTTAAAAATTACTGCAATCTCTTAATGATTATGGCCTGGCATGGCCAAGCGCGTAAGGAGTGCGACTCATAATCCGAGGGTCGCGGGTTCGCGCCCGCGTCGCGCTAAACATGCTCGCCCTCCCGGCCGTGGGGGCGTATAATGTGACGGTCAATCCCACTATTCGTTGGTAAAAGAGTAGCCCAAGAGTTGGCGGTGGGTGGTGATGACCAGCTGCCTTCCCTCTAGTCTCACACTGCTAAATTAGGGACGGCTCGGTGCAGCGGGCTAACAACCTGCTCACTTAAATACCTGTTGAAGAATCCGCAAGCGATTGCGGCCCTACGTTCCTTGATGGAATCTAATGGTGATAACTAACTAACTTAATGATTAAGGCTACTGTTACCCGAGCTGTTTCTTGAGTGTCTTTTCAAAAACCAAGTCGTGATTCCTAAATCCTTACGAAACGTTGCAAAATTCATAATACGGCAGAATTAATTGTAAGATATTAAATTTTTAATCATATTTTTATATTTCGTTTTTGTTTGTTTGTTTTTGAATTTCGCGCAAAGCTACATGAAGGTAATCGCTAATTTAGCAGTGTAAAAGTAGATGGAAGTCGGCTGGTCATCACCACCCACCACAAACTCTTGGGCTACTTTTTTACCAACTAATAATTACCTTCCTAAGGCGTCTTCAAGCGCTTCAGTTTATAAGACACGATTATTTGGGGTTATAAGACATAACTCTGGGTTATAAAATATAATTCCATTGTGGATATTATTATTTTTAGAAACAAGGCATGTATCTAATTAACATATACGAAAACATATTGATGGTTTTATGCAACAGCTTATAAGGGCATATTGTTGACCAATGTCATAAAAGCACGAAGATTTGATGTTTTGATTTTGTTTATTCGTTGCTAAGGGACGAGCGTGTAGCAGGAACAATAGAGCGCGTGATGCTTGAAGATTATGATACATGTATTTTTATTTTTAATACTACGTCACTAGGTCTGTACTTCGTGCATTTATCGTATAATCACGACATGAGATTAAAGAGTATTACATACGTTATTAAATTCTTTATGGATTTCTGGAACTTTCTTATAAGACTAATGATAATTTTTAAAAAAATTGCACACGTGCCTCAATTTTACCAAATTAATTTTTTTTTTAAATATTCGTGTACTACAATTAGCTGAATATTTTGGCTTATATTGAGTTTCAGTGTTTTTTTCTTAAATTTTCTTACTTCAAAAGACATCTTTCTTTTCCACAATAACTGTATTTGCAAACCAAAAATATATTTTAACGTTTAGATTACTTAGATCGGTTTCCCCGCTGGTACAGCGGTAAGTCTACGGATTTACAACGCTAAAATCAGGTGTTCGATTCTCCTTAGTGGACTCAGCAGAAAGCCTGATGTGGCTTTACTATAAGAAACCACACACACTTTGAGCGGGAGATTAAACACAAAGTGATAGCTTGTAAAAAAATATAATAATAAGATGAAAACTTTAACATGAATTAGTAAACATGTGGAATTCTCATGTTACAACAACAAAAGTTGCACTCGTGCAAAGGGAATCTTATTTCACAGTTAAAAAAAAGATTTGTTTAGCATTTATGGTAAAGCTGCTAAGGGTATCTATTACTCTCCTTCATTTTGAATTATGGACTAGAAATAAGAGAGCTAATCGTTACCATCCGCCATTTACGCTAACAAATCGACTGTCGGGCGACTTCATTTGGAATAGCATGAATGTAAGTTTCATTCTTCAGTTCCTTGAGGCTGCTGCAGAAGATGCTGTGGATAAATTTATCTCTGTGACCTATACCTTATTGATTTCATTTCCAGACAGAGATCCTTTTTGATTATGCTACCTACTGTTGCCTAAATCATTAGGACAACTTTTGCAACTAATCTGTGCATTCATAGATTCTTATCTGTTACAATATGCCGCACTTTGCTTACTACGGCTGAAGTACGACTTATTGCAGGTCTTTCTCTAGATAGTTCTGACGTCTCACGTTGATCTTTCTTTGTCCTAGTGCTGTTAATTGCAAGGGATATTCCCATTTTGGACACACTTCTGTGATTTGAATTTATGGATATTTTAAGACCAACTTTGTGTTCGGAAGCTCTGAACACATTAACGTTTTATAACTGACACATTGTATAAATGTTCTTGCACTAAAATGTATCTAATTCTACTATTAATTAACATGAACTACTGTCTAAAGCAAAATATGTAATTGAATTGAAAAAAAGAAAACAAAATCAGATGGACAAAGAGTAAGACATAAGCACACCGTTCTTACGTCCTGCTTATAAAAATATGTACTATTTTATCAGTTGAGTATTCTCGTTAATAATGGTATTTTCGGCCGTAAACTTAATAATTTATCACGAGGTAAAGGTAAGCTTAGGAGATTTAGGCTAGTTTTAAACCAATATAATAAATAAGCGAAGCAAATAATCTTTAAAAAACGTAATGGTATTAAACATTTCTACCAATACTGTTAACGAAAGCAGCACTAAAGAAATAACAGTGTTGACCTTCTGTGTAAATCATATAAAAATATTTTTAAACGTATGTATTAAGCTAGCAATGCAAAATAATCTTATTAACGAGCCTGATAGCCTCTCAGTGACACAGTGGTATATCTGACATAGGGTTTCGATACCCGCGGTGGGCAAAGCATAGATAGCTCATTGTGTAGCTTTGCGACTAACTTCAAACAAACAAACAATAAGCCTAATGCCTTCCAGTGACACAGTGGTATGTTTGCGGACTTGCAGCACTAGAAACAAAGTACAAAGCTTCACAAGCAAGAAAATACAACAGAAACTGTTTTGTATTCCAACTCACATTGCAAGCTAGAGCAACTCTTAAAAGAAAGAATAGGGTAAAAACGCTTTTAAATAATATGACGTATTGGCCAACAGGTTATAGATGTATGAAACATGCATTAAATTTTCTCCTGACGTCAAAATATTTCGTCAATCAACAAAGCAGTCAACTGTATATTAGGCATCTTTAATTGTACACAGATTAGTTTATTTCAAAAGAAATATTTTCTTAACTGTTCCTTGTTTGATTTCAGAACGCACTAAACGGTGCTCTCTTCAAGTGGCGACTTCCACTGATATTAAAAGTAACCAAAGTTCCAGTACACATACACACAAAACATTCTACTTTATTTAGATTTCTAAAAAAATAAAAATAAATAAATTTGAAGGCTAAAAATATTTATACGCACTGTTTATATTGTTTTTTTTAACAGGATTATTCAAGCCACTTGAAGCTTAACCAACGTAATAAATAACACAGCTGTTAAGAATCAGAAGTTTGATGGCGTGATAATTAAAGTGCTTAATAAGAGTCTTACCAATATAACTGGCCCGACATGGCCAGGCGCTTAAAGCACTCGACTCGTAATCTGAGGGTTAGGGGGTTCGAATCCCTGTCACACCGAACATGCTAACCCCTTCAGCCGTGGGAGAATTATGATTTGACGGTCAGTTTCACTATTCGTTGGTAAAAGAGTGGCTCAAGAGTTGGCGGTGGGTGGTGATGACTAGCTGCATTCCCTCTAGTCTTACACTGTCAAATTAGGGACGGCTAGCGCAAATAGCCCTCGAGTAACTTTGCGCGAAATTCAAACAAACCAATACAACTCAGCGAGCTAAACTTCTAGCTCCATTAGTAGTGTGCTGAAGTAATAATAACAACAATAAATGGATTATTTTATGATCATATGACTAAGTTTAATTAAATTCGTTATTTTTATAAAACCGAATGAACAAGTATAAAAACTTGACACGGTAGTGTTACAACATTCTTAAGCCTTCCCTCAGGGGTACAGCGACATGTCTGCGGACTTACAACGCTAGAATCCGGGTTTCGATACCTCTGGTGGGCAGAGAACAAATATACGTTGTGTAGCCTGGTGAAAAATTACAAACATTTTTAAATTTCTTGAAAATTTCTTATTTTGACACATAAAACAGCAATTTTTATGTTACAGTGGAACCCTTCTAAGCGGTCACCCCTTGAAAGCGGTCATTCAATCACAGTCCCTTTTTTTGTTTACATAATCCCTAATTATGTACAGTGGAACCCCTCTAATCAGGCCAGTTTGTCTCAGTCCCGAAGGTGGCTGCTATAGAGGGCTTCCACTGGATTTTTCAAAAGTAAAATTAAAATAATATATTTCTGTGATATTGCTGATATTGTACAAATAATATTAAACGTTTAAAAGGTAAGTTCACAAAGTAACTTACACATAAGGTTATTTTTTGCTATACTGAGTCTATTATTATTTAATAACTTCTGAACACACTGGGATTTTTTTGTTTGTTTGTTTCTGAATTTCTCGCAAGGTTACACGAAGGCTATCTGCGTTGGCCGTTCCCAATTTTGCAAGAGGGAGAACAGCTAGTCATCACCACTCACTGTCAACTCTTGGACTACTCTTTTACCAATGAATAGTGGGATTGACCGTAACATTATAAGGCCCCTACGGCTAAAAGGGCGAGCATATTTGGTGTGACGGGGATTTTAACTCGCGACCCTCATATTACGAGTCGA
This sequence comes from Tachypleus tridentatus, assembly GCF_004210375.1. Classification (NCBI taxonomy): domain Eukaryota; kingdom Metazoa; phylum Arthropoda; class Merostomata; order Xiphosura; family Limulidae; genus Tachypleus; species Tachypleus tridentatus. The sequence goes on from NC_134834.1 coordinate 33,159,563, forward strand.
GTGCGTTAACCATCTGGTCATGGCGGGCCTAATTTAACACTTAATATTATTGTAAAGTTTGTTAGCACATTACGTTGCGTGTTTAAAATAATTATTGTTATTAAATAGACTGCGAGTATTCTGCGTGTAGGTGTAACTAAAGAATTAGTTACTTAGCAGTCCGCGAGAATTATACAGAAGGTGTAGTTAAATAACTATCGTTATCTAACACTAAACGAAGATATTCTGTTGAGCACAGTTGCATAATAATTATTTTTATGAGTCTACAAAATTATATTTTGTGAGCCTACAATGTAAGGTGTCGTTTAAAAAAATATTGGACACACTGTGACAGTAATGTGTTAGGTGTAGTTAAACAGGCGTTATTATGTAACAGTCTGCGACTGTACTATGTAGGGTGTACTACTCAATTATGGTTACTTCATTCACGAATGTACTGTGAAAGGTTAAACAACGACTTAACAATACACAAAATATGATAAGGCTAAAATAATTAAATAATAGAGTGTACTGTTGCTGTTACGTAACATAGTTGATGTCGTATCACTAAAGTTCCAATTAACTTGAATTTAATTAAATTACTTTAACGTTCGAAATTTTTTAAAATTAATTAACATCACGCTGTAACACAGCTAAGGCTTACCGTGTTAATAAAATGAGTCCTAAGTCAGCTGTTTGTCATAGTTTTTATCATCTACATAACAGAACGGAATCTAATGATTTCTGGCATTTTGGAAACGTGAACGTTATTTCCTTTGGTCGAACTAAAATTTGACCAACAGTTTACACTTATAACGTTTCAGAAATGAATGTGTCATAATAAGAAGTATTGAGAAAAATAACCAAAGGTTGATTTATTTTTTTTTAGTTTAGAAATAACATTTAGCGTCACTTGGGATTAATTATTGGAAAGATAAATACAACATAGCACTCACTTCTAAAACAAAAGATTTACTGAGATTGGTTCATTGAACATTAGATGCTTGCTTAATTGAAGGACTAGACGTGGTGAACTGTAGGTTGGGTCATACTGTGCCTAATCGCACTTCATACTTTCAAGCCGTGAGTGTTATAAAAGTGACAGTCAAACCACACTATTCGATTAAAGTACTTCAAAAGGTTACACTGTATGATTAGAGGACCTCAAGTGATAACACTATTTGAATGCAGTGTCGTAGGGATTGGCGGAGGGTGTTCCTGGCTAGTTGCTTTCCATTGAGTCTATAGTTACAAATTAAGGATGGCTAGGGCAGATTATCCTTGCCTAGTTTTGCGCAAATGTTCAAAACAAATTTGTATTGATAAGTAGAGCATGTCGATAAAACATTATTTGTTATTTTCAACCACTAAATATTAACACTACTGGGATTTAACGAACAGGTTCGCAACTACTACGTTCAGACCAGATTCAAGACTGCTATCAAGGGAGAAGACAGCAAGAGCCGCTGCCTATACGGGTAATCAATGAAATAGAAGGATTGGTCTACTGATGTTTTTAAAATCTCTCTCTCTTGACCCGGCATGGCTAGGTGGTTAGGACGCAGAACTCCTAATCTGAGATTAGCGGGTTCAAATCGCCGTCACGCCAAATATGCTCGCCCTTTCAGCCCTTTCCTGCAAAGCTACACGAGGGCTATCTGCGCTAACCTTCCCTAATACTAGAGAGAAGGCAGCTAGTCGTCACCACCCACCGTCAACTCTTGGGCTACTCCTTTACCAACGAATAGTGAGATTGACCGTGACATTATAACGCCCCCACGGCTGAAAGTGCAAGCATGTTTGGTGTGACAGGGATTCGAACCTGCGACAGTCAGATTGCGAGTCGAATTTTTTTCTCTTTGTTCATGTTAGTTATTGGAATACCCAATTCAAACTGCAAGTTTTACTAAACTATTTGTGTATAAAAGTCATATTACATAACTAGGGTTTCTCATTTTCGGTTTGAACAGACAAACTGTTAAAACACTTGCCGATACAAAAAAACAACAACAAAATGAAATCGTTTTTTCTCTCCAATAAACATCGGAAAAAGAAATTGGAAATGGACATTTAGATATGACATCTGTGGTTATTTTATGACGACTGCATTGCTTTGGAATAACTAACCTGAAGGAAAAAAACAAAACAAAAACATTTTGTCCGTTTGTGGTAAGTTTGTATTTATAGTTTCATATAAAATATTAGCTGCTCTTAGAAAGATTTAACATAAATAAAACTATACTCTTCAAAAAAAGAAACGCAAAAGGCAAAACATGAGACAAATTTTTAACAAGTTTATTCCGGGTAGTTTTGTATAACATGTGTGAAACTTTGCACATTCACTGCTGAACATCCAAAGTCTGCAAAGGCGAAGTTCACGCTCACTAGTTAATGTTTAACGTCACTCAACGTCAATAATGAGTATGCCCCCCGTCAGCATCAATAACTGCTTGACATCTCCTGCCCATGGAAGCGATGAGATGACGAATCACATCCTGTGGAATGCAAAGCTGCTGCAAGCTGAGGTAGAGTCTGCGGTTGAGGTTGTCGCCGTCGCAGACGTCGGTCCAACTCGTCCCAAAGATGTTCGATGGGGTTTAAATCTGGTGATCTGGAGGGCCATGGAAGAACGTTGATGTTGTGGTGTCTCAAGAAGACAGTGGTGAGTCGGGCTGTGTGAAGATGGGCGTTGTCATGTCGAAAAACGTCGTTGACGTACACAATGATGGGTTGCACATGGGGCCTAAGAATCTCGTAGACGGTTGCGTACTGTCTGATCGGAAATCCTACGCAGCCTTGGTATGGTTGAGGCAGTAGACGTCGCAGTGGTGGTCTTATCCCGAAGGTGACGTAACCGGATGTTGCGATCTTGCGCGGGCGTGGTCACACGAGGTCTGTCAGATCGTGGACGGTCACGAGTTGATCCATGTTGTTGGTGACGATTCCATAGCCTTGTGATGGTGCTTGGGTGGACATTCACAGCTCTGGCAACATCTGATCGAGATTCGCCTGCTTCCAAGCGACCAATGGCGTTGTTGCGTTGTGCTTCAGTCAGTCTTGGCGTAACTATATTGCGTGTCGGTGGTTTAACACTGAGCTATGGAAACCGAGAACCCGTCACTTTTATAGGGATTTTGCACATGTTGCACTTGCAGAAAATGCAGATCTCTCAAACAGATTTATTGGACACGAATGCGTTTTGGTGAAAAATCCGATGTTTTCCTCCGTTTTCAAAGTGCACAACTTTTATTGTCATTTTGGTCTGACAATCAGTGCCTTAACACGTGTAACATCACATACTCTGAGCTTGTAACGTTATTACATATATTTCTCTTTAAAATAACAAAAAATATCCCTTTTGCGTTTCTTGTTTTGAAGAGTATATGTTTTGAACCTGTTATTATTTCCATAAGGAAAATTAGCGTGCAGAGAATATGTAATGTGTTAGTATATTAAATTACAGATTAAAAGCGGAAACTCCGCAAAACAGATTTTAAAAGGTATCTACATAAAATTAAAAATGAAACCCTGAAAAAACACAAAATTTTAAGATATTTAAGTAAAACTATAAAAAGTTAAAAATAAACAATAAAAACAGAAGCCGTATTTATAAAAGTATAATAAATTTAAATTTTATCAGGCAAATCACTGTAATTATCTAAGCTGAGCCACAGAAGAAAAGAATTTTTAAAAAATCTTAAGCGACTCGGGTTTTGTAGTTTTGAGTTTCTTTATTTAGTATTTTTTGTTTGTTTGTTTTTTGAATTTCGCACAAAGCTACTCGAGGGCTATCTGTACTTAACACGCTTGGCCATGTCGGGCCAGTATGTTTTGTATCATTAAAACTTTATATATTACTATATAGCTAGCTAGGCTACGTATATATTGATTCCTACTTGTCTTTACACGAAATATAAAAATATTTTTTATCATACTTGTGCGTTTTATTTTTGTTAGATATATTTTATGTCCATTAATATGAAGTATGGTATACTGGGTTCGGTCTTATCACCCATCAGGATCTCTACCAATCTACCCTCAAATCTAATTATACGTCTAAAGTAGCGCATATATATATATATATATACACACACATACTAGTATCATTTTCAATAAAAGAAAAGAACCATCGCAACCACAAACTGTAGAGTACTATGAAAGGATTAGAGTCATAAGGTTCGTTTTGTATTAAATACAACTGTATTTAATGATAACTGAACTGTAAGGATAAAATAAATAGTGTAAAATATAAATCATAGGTTATAACTGTTAATACAAATGGAAACAAGCAGGAAAATCATAAAAAATATGTATTGTAGGAGTAATAAATTTCGTGTTTTATTGTTTTCGTTATAACCAATTATAACAGTACATATTCTTCCGGCTACATCTAATGGTAGAAGTTTCCACTTCTTGAGTTTCTCGGCCCAGCATGGCCAGGTGAGTTCAGGCGTGCAACTCGTAATCTGAGGGTCGCGGGTTCGCATCCCCGTCGCACCAAACATGCTCGCTTTTTCAGCCGTGGGGGCGTTATAATGTTACGGTCAATCCCCCTATTCGTTGGTAAAAGAGTAGCCCAAGAGTTAGCGGTGGGTGGTGATGACTAGCTGCCTTCCCTCTGGTCTTACACTACTAAATTAGGGACGGCTAGCGCAGGTAGTCCTCGAGTAGTTTTGCGCGAAATTTAAAAAAACTCAACAAATCTTGAGTTTCTTTCCTCATAGCAAAATTCCTTATTTATGTATAGATCAGTTAAATTTTTTAGTTCGTTTGATGGATAGCGTAATATTGATTTCTATTGACATGCTTATTATTCGTTCGAGCACGTCCTCAAATCGATTATCTGTCCTCCTGTGTCCGACTACGTGTAAGGTGACATCGTTACTATCATTTGAGAAGCTTTCTATCTCTTTATCCCAGTGACGCACAACGCTAGAAACCGGGTTTCGATACCATTTGTGTAGCTTTGTGCTTGTTTACAACCAAGCTTTCTGAAAGGTAGTTTGTATGTAGACCCATATAACCCATGTGCTCATCTATCCTGAAATTATGAACATATTTTTATGCCGGCGATTAATCTAGTTTGGTTTGTTTTGAATTTTACGCGTAGCTACAACAGGACTATTTTCACTAACCATCTCTAATTTAGTAGTGTAAGACTAGCGGAAAGGCAGCCAGTCATCACCACCCACCGCCAACTTTTGGGCTACATTTTTACCAATGAATAGTAGGATTGATCGTCACTTATAACGCCCCCACAGCTGAAAGGGCGAGCATGTTTGGTGCGACGGGGATTCGAACCCGCAACCCTCGGATTACGAGTCAAGTGCCTTAACCACCTGGCCATGCCGGGTCTAATTTGGTTTGAATGACTCGTGATACAGACGACAAGAACCACACTCGCAGATGACGTAAAAAATGAAACGTACCCAATTTAATAATTTTAAACTGAATGTCAAACTAGTTTTTGACTCTTTGAAGGAAAGCGGACATACTGAGGAATGATGGGTAATTCATTTAATTTCTTAAGACTTAAAGAAATGTATTGATTTTTCCCTTTAACATGCAATCAGCACTGTCAAAGTTGGTAAGAGCTGTTCGCATCAGGTTGGTTTGATACACGTAACATATACAGACAAAAATCATAAAACGAACGCCTTACCTTTATTGAGCTCAACCTTTTGCTACTGCTCTATTTTATGACAGCTAAGTAAGTCGAAAATAAAAGCAGTTCTGAAAATTGCTGTTGCACGAAGTTTGTCACTATTTCAGAATATCAGAGCGCCCTCTAACAGAGTACTTTGACACTAATGCATGATGTCATGAGCGAGAACCAGCTTCGAAGTTCGTAAAAGCGCCACGACACTTACCGGAGACTAGCAGTTAACTTTTATACTTATACATTTACCGACTTCTTGAGTATGACGTACAACGTCTTACCAGTTGTTATTATTAATTAACGAATATAGTTAAAAAAAAATCAAAATTCTTTGAAAGAATCATCTCAGCGTCGTGAAAGTAAGAAACAGCTGCAGATTTGTTACCATGACAACACAATAATAAACAGACGTCAACAATGGCTATGAAATGGTTTTATCAGGTTTCGGCGTTTAAACTGTAACTTGGAAGAAAGAAGCGAGCAGAAGATATTTTCTCAATTTTGGTTTTTATTGTTAACTGGAATATTTTTCGACACATTTATGACGAAGATGTAAAAACAGTATCTTACCGAACATTTTATTTTTTCTCTACACGTATGTAGGTGTGCGGGAAGGGGTAAAATAAAAAAGAAACATTACACATTTAAATCTTACTGTTATTTGACACTTATGTTCCTTTTAGTGGCTCAACAGTACGTTTGAAAACTTGTGCGAAAAATTCGGTTTTCGATATCCGCATTGTGTAGCTTTGTGCTTTAAAAGAAACAAATTTTTAGCGTTCATACGAAAATAATTTATGGTAAAACTCACAAAGTTTCGTTTGATAATATATGGAAACATTTATTTCCATATCATTTTTTATTTCCATACTTTTTTGTGTCTGAGAGATACAAAATTGAAGCAATTTTTATTTTCCTATGCGAAATGCATAACAAAACGTATTTCGACTGCTTTTCTCCAAAACACGAATGACCTTGATGCCTAACTGGCTACGTTCTCTCTACACTCGAAAACCAGACCTTGAATTACCTCATGTTCCTCATTTATACTCAAGTACCAACTTGAAAAACAAATTAACTGTGCCATCTTTTTAAAAACTAGTCAATTCTCTTGTAAAAAAAGGATGTGCACGAGTCTCAAAAGCGTCAGACTATAAGGTAATTAACGCTATCCACGATTCTTGCTGGTTATTAATAATGTCACTATTTTCATCTCGAATATTATCTAATACATCAAACGGGTTAAATGGCTAGGTAAAAGGGCTCCTGAGGCTCAGACCTAATTTAAAGCTTCTATCCCAATGAAGGGCGTCTAGTCAGTGGCACTCAATGCCTAAGGGATTACTCTTAACCGAATAGTTGAATTCTTTATTATATATGTAAGCCCCCACAGATAAAGTGAAGGATATTGCGTTTCGACTTAACGATAAATAGGTGTTTCTATGCGTTTAGTACCAACTTTTCGATTTACACTATCCACCTAAGTTTCTGTTAACAGATATTGTCTTTTTTGATGACGAGAAACTCACTTGAAATAAAAATGTATCTTAGAACGGCTGGTATGGGTACTAACACTTTTATTGATAAGGAGAGAACAACGTTTCGACCTTTCTAGGTCATATTCATGTTCTCTCCTTATCAATAAAAATATTAATATCCATACCAGCCGTTCTGAGATACAGATATTGCCTTTCTTTATATAATACAGCGGCCAACTGCTATTATTTTTATTCATTTTGTTTGTTTGTTGTCAAAGTTACACAATGGATTGTTTGTGGTCTGCTCACTACTAGTATCGAATCCCGGTTTTTAGTGTTATAAGCCACCCAACTTATCACTGAGCCTGGCCCGGCATGGCCAGATGGTTAAGGCACTCTACTTGTAATTCGAGGGACACAGATTCGAATCCCCGTCGCACCAAACACGCTCATTCTTTCATTCGTGGGGGCTTTACAATGTGACGGTCAATCCCACTATTCGTTGGTAAAAGAGTAGCCCAAGACTAGCTGCCTTCCCTCTGGTCTTACACTGCTAAATTAAGGACGGCTAATGCAGATAGCCATGGTGTAGCTTTGCGTGAAATTCAAAAGAAACCAAACTAAATGAATAATTTGATTTGATAAACAGAAATAAACCTGAGATCAAAGAGAAAACAAATGCACATACAATAAAGTATCTGTTATTCTAAAATACAATTGTATACAAAAGGAAAATACATCCATCCAATAATAAAATAAGAAGAAATAATAACCAATTATAGAAACTATCATGAATACAAATTAAGAAAGTAAAACTTGTCATTTCCAACAATCAGTGGCGACTAAATAAAAACAAACCGATCTTAGTTCTGGTTGTGAACTTGGAAAGCTTCCAAACGGATAAGGAAAGGTAAATTTTCCAAGCTTGGAAATTTGTCATTAGTTTGATTATCGACGCGCTACTACACTGAAAGACTCTCGCTAACATTTTCCGCCATCTGGTAGGAAATCAAAGGTTTGCTGCATACCAGAGAGCAGTGAGGGCATGTACTAGGGTGGGTGAATTCGTAAGACTGACATGTTTTAGTGCTCTTAAAAATTCTTATACAACTTTTGCTCTTCATAAAGTCCACCATGGGCCATGGTAGTCGGCGTTCTTGGTGTTTTCTGTTATCTCATTGCCCACTTTGGAAACAGGGTCGAAAAAGCAGGCTTCTAGCGAAGTTGTTTTGTTGTTGTTTTTTTAATCACATTTGCCTCATTACAGGGGCGTAAGATACCAACTGCAACTAAAATACCCCCTGTAAATATCGACACGACCCCTACAAGCAGAAAAGCAACCCAACGGATTCGATCGCTTCAAGGTGTGAAGCTCGTATTGGTTGATATCAACCCGACTCCTCCACAAATTAAGGTGGCTCCTATCAAATAACATGTCAGAACCAAAAACGGAATGATTTCCATTGCTAGTCAACAGTTCCAACGAAGCCTACGATGTGATAAAAACATATATATACACACACATTTAAGTGATTCTGAGCAAAAGCTGCCTTATTCTATCACTAAAACAGAAGAGGTGAACATGTGTTGTTTTAAAAAATGAATGTTCATAAGTTTAAGATGTTCTTTGATGTGCACGAATATTGTACAATCTTGTCTGCTTTTTGAGTTTTCAAATAATCTAAAATGGTTCTATTAGTTTTTCATCAATCTTAATTTCTTTGATTGTAACACATCCCAACACTAACCTACCTTCTTCAGTGATAATATGACACAAATAATGTTTTGAAAGGACCGTATTTTCCTGCAAGTACAGTTAAGTTTCATTTTAAAAAGTTCCAAATCCCTTCTCCCTTCCTATGAATCACTTGTAAGTTTACGAACTTATAACGCTAAAAAAAAAATATATATAAAAATTGAGGGTTGAGCTCTAGTGGTGGACAGAGTGCAATGATTCGTTGTATAACTTTGTACTAACAATGATATAGTTAGAGCCCCTTGCGGAGGGTGCTGAATCGATAATCTATTTTCAAATCTTTACAGTTAACAAATTACTAGGACAAACATGCTAAAGTTTTGTTTCACAAGTTTTACTTTATAAATATATTTCTCTTCCTGTAAATGGCGTGTATATAATGTTACAGAGACCTGAAATAAGCAAATAAAGCAGGTAAAAACACAACTATTTTTCTGACACATGTCTGGTAATCTAGTCGAACTGAAAGACTTCTAGAAATTTCTTTTAAACATTGTAACTGAAAGACACTAAGTAGACATTTTCTATACTTTAAAAAATTGTCAGTGCTTTTGAAGACAAGACGATTAACGTAATTGTCTCTGAACAACCAGTCTCTTAAAAACAATAATTGCGGAAAACCTAGAAGGGTGAACAGGAGACGTATTAAATCATGAACTTAATTTATAAAAACATTGGTCGTTGAAAACTGGAAAGTCATTCCATCAAATAATTAAGAATGTTGTAGAAAAATGGATAGTCTTTGAAAGGCAAAGATAATTATGATGTCAATATGTCGGTCAAGGAACCTAATTATTTCTCTAGGTCTTTATGTTGGTTATTTAATTTTTCCCTATTAGCGGTCTTAACCATTTATTTATACCTTTAGTTACACTATTATACTTGCAATGTTTATAACAATGATATATTTATTTAATACTAGCTGGAGTACCTGTCCCCTATATGGAAGTTAAGCAAATTCATGATTAATAAAACGTCATACTAGGTCAGGATTTTTTTTTTTTTTTTATAATTACATGTAAGAGAAACAAACTGCAAAACGCAGACTGAAATTTACCCATTGAAACGCCATACAAATTTTGGTAAAGATCCATCCACACTCTGCGAAACAGTTACATGGACAGATAACAAATAGTACTATTATATTTATACAGAGGAAGCAGTTAGTAAACAACATTCTTTGACATGTTATTACAATTCACAGCTTTAACAGTAAGCAAGATTAGTTTTTAGGACATGTATGACAAAAAGTCGTATACCTGTTTTAAAAACTAACCTTTTTTACTGTAAAAGCTGTTAATTGTAATAAAATATATTTTATCAATAAGTAAAGTCCAAATGAGACTATTAATTATTTCATATTGTTTAAAGTTTTGATAATTAATCTGCAACTGAATTTTTGGCATTGTTGCTAGTTGTAACAATTTTGACCCATGTAGTGTTCACGTAACGCTGTCCCTTGATAGTGTTGTCGGCTGTAACAAATTTAACCATGTAGATAAAAGGTGTAGAAAAAAAAAAGCCTATACGTTACAGATATATTTATACGTAAATGATATTTTAAATATTTTAACCAACGTTTCGCTTCTACAGCTCCATTAGGGTTAATACACACAACTGTTTTATATTAAAATATTTATTAAATTATAAAACTACTTATGTAGGTAACGTGTCGCACCATTCACTTTGCTTTTAGCATTTTTAATATAACGAGAGAAAAGAAGTCTGTTTACGAACAGTATAGGCCTCGATATATTCCAATATTTTAATGTGTTGGTCATGTGAACTTCATAAAATAAACTTTACCATTTTATAATAAGCAAAAATAGGCAATGTCATTACATTAAAAGTTCAAATTAACTTCACATGAATAAATTACTAGGTAGAATGTTTAAACTAAGCTGAAAAGCTGTTAAGCATAACTTTATATTGAAACTATAGTTATTAAAACTTTTATTTGCTAATAAATATTAAATTGTGAAAGACATGCTTTATAAAACCATTTGTAATAACGTATCTAACCAGTAGATTCACTTGTAGTTTTTTACCCGTCTAGATCTAGATTTGTCTAGATCAAATGATTCGAATTAGCGTGGTTACACAAATTAAATAAGGAAGTTATTCACACGGAAGTAGCAACACAACAAAATTTCACATTATTGAGAATAAAGTGATTCATCGTTTAAAGTTTCGAGCACTTGTTTTTCGTATTTAAGACACTTTAAAACAATGCTCTATATAAGAAACATATATTTTTGGAGTTTATTATGTATGCACAACTTATTATACATTATTGAAAATCAACACATTCCACAGAAATGTTTGTTTTTGTTTTCGGAAATTTCGCACAGAGCTACTCGAGGGCTATCTGTGCTAGCCGTCCCTAATTTAGCAGTGTAAGACTAGAGGGAAGGCAGCTAGTCATCACCACACACCGCCAACTCTTGGGCTACTCTTTACCAACGAATAGTGGGATTGACCGTAACATTATACACCCCCACGGCTGGGAGGGCGAGCACGTTTAGCGCGACGCGGGCGCGAACCCGCGACCCTCGGATTACGAGTCGCACGCCTTACGCGCTAGGCCATGCCGGGCCAAATTAAGGTTATAATAATTTATTAACACTTCGGAAAGCGAAGGCGAATTTAACTAAGTTATGCTAGTTGAGAGACGTGAAGAATTTAAAAGGTAAGAACCATTTCCCTCCCCTCAAAAAAACAAACAAAACAACAACAAAAATATTAATTGTAAGAAAATTTTGATGAGAACTCTATTTTGAAATATAATATTAATTAAAAACTTAAGAAAGATAAACTTTGTTTCATGAAAATAATTTTTTATATTATATTGCTTTTTGTTAATGGAAAAGTAAATTATATAACAAAGTTATTCAAATAGATTTTTATAGGGAAGTGCTAGTTGTGCCCCGCTGATTCAGCGGTAAGTCTACGGATTTACAATGCTACAATTAGGGGTTCGATTCCTCTCTATGAACTCAGCAGATAGTCCAATATGGCTTTGCTATAAATAAAACACACACTCAAGTGCTAGTTGTTTTAAACAATTTTATTTTGTATTCAGTATATATATATATATTTATAAATATGGATATATATTTATTTATATGGAAATATTAAGTGTTTAAAAATAAAATTCGGTTTTGAATTGTTATTTTTCTGATTTTTTTTTTTAGAACTGAGAGGTTTTCAGGGAAGATTTGAAAACTAAAGGAACAAGAATTGAAGGTTTATTTCATATATGTTTTTAATTACTTTTTCTGAAAGAAGATGGCGCAGCCAAGCGAATAACGTACCTGAACTCAAGCTCCGAGGGTTCATGGTTCGACACCCATTATCATGAAATCAATCCCTTCACTTTTGGATAGTGGCCAGGTTTGACTAGGATTCTATTTTCTGGATTTGTAGTAATAGAAGTTACCACTTCCTGTGTATTTTCTTTGGCACGTTGAACAGTTTGTTGAAATATTGCTTACTTTGCTGCATGGTCAGTTGCTTTGCAGTTTACTTTACGATGACCAAACGTTCCACATGCAAAGTAGATATTTTGTTTTTCTCTTTCATAACCTGGAAGAACGGTCAGCATCAAATAAACAATAGAAGGAGTAGTACAGCTCTGCCTGCTCACTGGATGCTTGTGCTACATTGCTAGGACATGTGCGAGGCTGGTCAGTTCTTCGTATGGCTCAACTCTGTTATGATAGAGGTTCCTATGCATGATGGCCTGCATGAAGTACAGCAGGTTTCTTCCTCTCCTCTGAATAGTTTGAAACTATCACTACATGTCTTGTCGCAACAGAAACTTTCTTTATTAATGTGTTTCCGCAGAACGTTCCCGAATAAATTTATCCACCAAGATGTCTTTTCGATCCAAAAACAGGTATGCCTTCACATGCAAATGCTACATGTCGTCATTACAACGAAATAGGCCTCCGATGATGCCCTTCTTCAAAACTTTGAACTCAGCCTCATGAATTGCCCAAGTATCAGTAAAAATGAGTAATGACTGTCTCACAGACTCACAGTTGTATCCCACTGAGGTGCTTAACTGATTTTAGGTTTGTAATGTCCAAACTTCAGATCGGTCTTTGGGCAGCCTGTACTAGAGACGAACCATTTCAGAGAGTTATCTGCCTGAAACACTTCAGGAAACAATTAGGATCTCCTTTTACTATACCACCCAAAGCCGTGCACGTAATTTCTCTTTCTTAATTCGTAGAAAGCCCATGGTTATGACCAAAGCTTCTCCTCCACGAATTCTAGGCCAACACCTCGCTAAGGTATTATCGACATCACGAGTACAAGTGTGCTGGGCGTCCTCAGGGTCCTGGCCCTTAGATACGTGGTCAAATTCTGGTCTCACATGGCCAAATGATGAGTTACTCTCGACATCTCATCCATCGTTTTTGCTTGACCCAGTGATCATTGACCATACTAGCAGTTTACCTCCTTGCTTGGAGAAGCTCTATATGTTACTATTCTTATAATTAACTCTACTCTAACTCACGTTCCAGTGAAGTAAATCTTATTGGCGAACACAATCCACAAACTGCACATCCACTTTTCTATCATCGTGCATTTTTGGCCAGGACTAAAGTCAGGCTACTTGAGTTAGTGAAAGTATGGGGACCATAGAGACTAACCCATCCAGTCTCCCACTTATCAAGCAGCATACAATTGCGATGACTCTCAGTCATTTATACATCCTTGGTACTAAAGCCATTCTTTATAGGAAAAGTTTGGTCGTCTGATCAGAGTTCACCAGACACTGTTTGCTCTCCTTTTTAAGTCACTGGCCACAATGAGAAGAAAAAGTAATGGACCCTTGCAGCATCGGTCAAATATTCGAGACATGATAGTTATCTTGCACAAAATATTTTTTTCTCTCTGACTAACTTATTTATATCTCTTGTTCATGAGTTCTTTAGTATGGAAGCAGTTAAACCTAAATACACTAGAGTTTATACATATACATGGAAGACGAGACACAAAAACACTTAAATAAGATATCTCGTAGTTATGACCCCAACATTTTCTCCTTCCTATTTGATTGATTGTTTGGAATAAAGCACAAAACTACACAATGGGCTATCTGTGTTCTGCCCATCATAGGTATTGAAACTCGGTTTCTAGCAGTGTGAGTCTGAGGACATACCGCTGTGCAACTAGAGGGCGCTTCCTATCTACTCTGTGGTATTTTCAGATAGAACTGATTTCCTCCTTACTAAATTCATCAAGATATTTACTATGAAATAATACTGTACTCTCTTAACTGATTTAGAAATAATACTGTACTCTCTTAACTGATTTAGAAATAATACTGTACTCTCTTAACTGATTTAGAAATAATACTGTACTCTCTTAACTGATTTAGAAATAATACTGTACTCTCTTAACTGATTTAGAAATAATACTGTACTCTCTTAACTGATTTAAAAATAATACTGTACTCTCTTAACTGATTTAGAAAGACAACTGCACAATCAGAAACCCAATATTTATTTAAATAAATACAGTGAAAATATACTTTATTTGCCATAATGAACAATCACATTTCTGATGAGTTAGATATGAAGTTGTTCTAACATTTTCAGAGGATTTCATTACCAAGATTAATTTTGTTGATGTCGTGTTCAACATTGGACAAATCTCACGTTACTCACCTGTTTAACGTAGGATTAGCTCAGACCGATTAGCATTACCCACGTGATCGGATGTTCCCAATGAAACATAATAAAATATTTGTTTGCTTTGTTTGTTTTGAATTTCGCACTAAGCTACTCGAGGGCTATCTGTGCTAGCCGTCCCTAATTTAGTACTGTCACACTCGAGGGAAGGCAGCTAGTTATCACCACCCACCGTCAACTCTTGGGCTACTCTTTTACAAACTAATAGTGGGATTGACCGTCACATTATAACGCACCCACGGCTGAAAGGGCGAGCATGTTTGGTGCGACCGGGATTCGAACCCGCGACCCTCGGATTACGAGTCGAACGCCTTAACAACTTTGGCCATGCCAAGCCAAACATAATAAAATTCATTATCTTAAAATATAGCGTGACGGTCAGTAGAAATAATAAATGCCTAACTTTACTGTGCGTTCAATGTGTTATGTGGAAACTACATCCATAAATAATAAAATTTGAACATATTCTATAAGATATAAGCAGATAGAAAACAGTATATACCACACAGATCTGCCTCCCATTTTGATAACCAGAAACTTAAAAAGTTAATTACTACTAACTTGTGCCTATTACTTTCTTTATCCTTTGTTTTCACTTATGTTTCCAAATAGTTCTCATTATATCACAAAAGGAAAATAGATATCCTTACCACAATTTTCATCTTTAATTCCGACTAAAAAGTAGTGTCAAAAACGTAACTTTCGTTAAACGGTTTTACTAAACATCGTTCACTGTAATAAAGACGTCGGCCGAGAGCACATATAAACATCTATGACAATTTTTTTTCTTTTTTTTGGAATTTCGCACAAAGCTACTCGAGGGCTATCTGTGCTAGCCGTCCCTAATTTAGCAGCGTAAGACTAGAGGGAAGGCAGCTAGTCATTACCACCAACTCTTGGGCTACTCTTTTAGCAACTAAAAGTGGGATTGACCGTCACATTATAACGCCCCCACGGCTGGGAGGGCGAGCATGTTTAGCGCGACGCGGGCGCGAACCCGCGACTCTCGTATTACGAGTCGCGCGCCTTACGCGCTTGGCCATGCCGGGCCCGTTTATGACAAATTCTGGTATTGAATGAACAGTGTCTTAGTTACTAAAACGTAGCAAACGAAGGATAGATCTGAAATACGTGCACACCTCTGATTTATACCTAATTAAGCGGAATGTCAAGAAACGTATCTACAGTCTAATGTGATTTTTATTACACTGATGTAAGTTAAGCGTATTAATTGCAATATCTTTCGAGCTTTTAGTGCTTAGAACCGTAAAATAAGAGGAAATCCTGTACATCCAAGAATAAGGTCTATGAAAATATCGCGCACTATGTATAGGATGACATTACAGTGAGGTTAACTGAGAGGTTCATATGCATTATGTGACTGTTTTTAAAAGTCACGTAGTGCAGGCAAAAATCATTCGTGTCAGGAAGAGACAAAATAAGTGGAATGAAACATACACAGTGTTTACTGTGCTTATAGTACAGCACGCGTTAACAGATTTACATGTTGATTATAGGCTAAAGTTTTCTTAAATTTAGGAAACAATTGGATTTTCTCCCTACTTTCACCAGTTAGTATTTCATCAAAAGTTTTTTATATTAGCGTATTAAAGCTTACAGAAACTGTTCCTGTGGTGTTTCTATGTCAACACAAATGTCTTCAAGTGCTGTCTGACGACACTGCTCTTCTTTTGCTATATTCTCAGCAACTGGATTTTCTGGTTCCTTTCCGTTTTCATGATAAACACTAACGTTGTTCAAGGGTGAATCCGGATCAACAGTCTCTGTTAAGTAAGGAGCTAAGGAAACGGCGAAGTTTATTGTTGACATCACAGATGCTACCAAGGTTTCTAGAGACTGTCTTTTCTGGTCAGCACTCAACTTCTCCTTTTTTAGTAACTGGACCAGTTTTTTATCTAAAGTGCCGTTCAAAAAGTCTGGTTGAACTGTAATTTCTTCTTGTTTCGTGTTAGCCTCCACTTCTGGTTTTTCTTTACCAGATGGCTGCTCCTGTGCAGTCAGTTTGGGTTTTTGACGACTGTATTCTTTTTCACGCTTGTCTGTTTTGGGCGTACCGTGCAGACAACAGGCCCAAATAATCACGGCAAACAAAATTGAGAAAATAGCGGCGAGAATCAGAACAATAAATATACCTTCTACGTCAGCCATTACAGTCTTTCATATTTTAACGCGCGTAAACACTTGGTATTAACAACTTGAAATTCAAGCGTTATCCAGTGTGTATCCAATTTTTTACTGCACAGCTCTCTGAAAATAAAACAAGAATATTTTAAAGTATTCTAATATATATATATATAAACGTATTATTATGAACATATTAAAAGTTATGACGATACATACATAGCCTTTTGTGTATTCAAAGAGACATTGAAACAGCGAAAAAATATTAAATTTCAATAACTTATGTGAATAAAGAGGGTTGAAATTATAAAAACGTTGACGTTCTCTTATAGCAAAGCTATATCGGGCTATCCGTTGCGTCCATAGAGAATAGAACCCCCTGATTTCAGCGTTGTAAACCTGCGAATATTATAATTATAAAAAAATGAACAAACAATAAATAATTTGTTTTATTTCATTTACACGAAGTAAAAAAGTATAGGATAAAACGCTATAAGCTTGCCACGAACAAAAACTATGCACTTCTTCAAAGCGTTATTCAAGGTATCATTTCGAATTCATATAACCCTATCTAGAAAACTGTTTTACCTGTTCCAGAATATCGTATGTCTTAATTCTAAATCATTGATATTTTAGCGGAAAGATATTGCTATAAACTTAAGATTTTCCTAACTTTTCATTGGTTTAAACAACTGCTCAATACGTTAATGTGTGATTAAATAACTATGTATTTTGTCTCACCTGCTTTAAGATTTTTTGACCAACATGGAATTACCAGTAAACGATACAAATAGGACGAGATAAATGGCAAAACGGACACCTCAGCGCGTGACTGTTTTCGTTATGTTAAATGTTATTGCCACAACATTTCGAAAAGGACGTGTCTTTAGTGACGCATGACATTGTTTCCGTTCTTTACTGAAACCAATAAAATACTCCTATTTTGCAAAATGTTTTATTTGCTGGTCTGTCGATATCCGCTAAAGTATAAAAAAAGTGTTTGTATCTTTCACACAGTAGTATAACAAGGACTTCGAATGTTAGATGAGGATTAGTAAATACACGTGAGTGGGTGAGGATTAAATAGGGATTGTTTCTTTTTTTGAAGTTTGTTTGAATTTGGTTTGAATTTCGCGCAAAGCTACGCGAGGGTTATCTACGCTAGCCGTCCCTAATTCAGCAATGTAAAATAATGTAACAGGGAAGGCAGCTAGTCATCATCACCTACCGTCAACTCTTGAACTACTCTTTTACCAACGAATAGTGGAATTGATCGTCACATTATAACGCCCCCACGACTGAAAGGGCGAGCATATTTGATGCGACAGAGATTCAAACCTGCGAACCTCAGACTATCGAACGTCTTAACCCCCCTGGCCATGCCAGGCCCATTATAATACTTCGAGCTTATTGCTGGAACACCATCGAGACTGGAAAATCTTAGATTTAGTGTGCATATAAATTAATAATTAAGTAAGTTTGTTTGAAGTTAAGCTCAAAGCTACACAATGGGTTATCCGTGTTCTGTTCACCACGGGTATCGAAATCCGGTTTCTAGCGTTGTAAATCTTCAGACATGCCGCTGTGCCACTGGGGGAAAATAAGTAAGTATTTTGAAAGAATAATAAAACTATAAATATTTCACCATGTTATTGTATAACATAAAAAACAAGAAAAAACTATTTTATACATTCCAAGAATAACATTTCAAAATTACAGTGTAAAAAACAACAAAGCAACAACTTATAGTAAAAAGGAAATACAACCAGGTGTTACTTAATCTGGAACAAAGATGTTAATTGTTAATATTTTCCAAGAGTGATATCTTTGGTCTCTGAAACTATTTCAAGATCTTGATTAGGGCTAATGAGTGATCTATCCTTTACGTTATCCAGCTCTGTGTTCTAACTCTTCGTCAGAGAAACACTCTTTGAGTTACTGGGTGTGCTATAAGAGTGATGATCTGAACACACAAGCGTTGTCCAAGAGCTGTCTTCCCTCTTGCAACAGAATGTTGAATAACACATACTGATTATGCTCCATCAAGTCTTTGTCTGCTTGATCCTGGACTCTGCAGAGCTGATGATCAGTTTTAGTGCTCCATGATTAGATAAGGTTGAAAAGGTACAAAACAATCTGTTTCAAACTGGATGTATCTCTTCAGTCCTCATCAGGGACGTATTATACGTCACAATCTTCATCATCGTTAGAGAACACCAACAATATGTAGAAACATAATTTTTAGTCTAAGGTCTTGCTGTGTAAAGACCATACATTCCGTTAATACTGTCGAAGTCCTTTTTCAATTGAGACATTCCAGCTCCACAGCGATCTTACGAGACATCAGCCAAACAAAGCAATGGTTCCTCAACTGTCGAACCTCACTGGTACAGTGATATGCCTACGGAATTACAACCCTAAAAACCGGGTTTCGATACCCATGGTTGACAGAGCACGAATAGCCCATTGTGAAGCTTTGTGCTTGATTTAAAACAAGAAAAATCCTCAAGAGACAGTCATGATTGGAGACATGTTATACAGTCACCACCGATATCATTCATCAATACCAGATCTCAAAAGGAATACACATTTGTTGCTAGTAGGATCTGTGAAGAGTAGTCTGTTCAGAAAATGTAGGGATTGGGTAAGTAAAGTGTGAAAGTAAAGGAAGAGCAGTATTTCAGACCATTATGACCAGTCACTCACGATTCCTGCACCAAAGATAGCAAAAGAGCTGGTTCGGCAATTTAATTTCTCATAGAACAGTAACATTCTGCATAAAGCCAGCGGAACATTCAAGCTTCCTAAAAGCAGACAAAAAATGGAGTTAGAAATCGTAAAAGAAATGAACCAAAAATGAATAATGGCAGCTAATATTGTATGAACAAAGAAACTTTACTACTATGATGTGTAGTTACAAGAAGCAAAAGATGGCTAATCAAAAGGGTGGTTTCAAGTATAAAATTACTGGTAACATCAGTGAGGCCCCGGCATGGCCAAGCGTGTTAAGGCGAGCGACTCGTAATCTGAGGGATGCGCGTTCGCATCCCCGTCGCGCCAAACAAGCTCGCCCTTACAGCCGTGGGGGCGTTATAATGTGACGGTCAATCCCACTATTCGTTAGTAAAAAAGTAGCTCAAGAGATGGCGGTGAGTGGTCTAGTGGTTCCCTCTAGTCTTACACTACTAAATTAGAGACGGCTAGCAAAGATAGCCCTCGAGTAGCTTTGCACGAAATTCAAAAAACAAAACAAACAAACATCAGTGAGGTAACTATCTCACATCTACATGTCAGTATATGCTGGAACCACGCTTGGTTTCAGTGTGGAGGAGTACTGTCCTGTTGGAAGTCATACCTTGTTTAAAGTCTTCCAACTGAAGCACGGTTTATTTTTCTGGGTTTCAGTGTGGAGGAGTACCGTCCTATTGGAAGCGATACCTTGTTGAAAGTCTTCCAACTGAAGCAGTATTTATTTTTCTGGGTTTCAGTGTGAAGGAGTACAGCCCTGTTGGAAGTCTTCCAACTGTAGCACTGTTTATTTTTCTGGGTTTCAGTGTGGAGGAGTACTGTCCTGTTGGAAGTCATACGTTGTTGAAAGCCTTCCAAACGAAGGACTGTTTATTTTTCTGGGTTTCAGTGCGGAAGAGTACAGTCCTGTTGGAAGTCATACCTTGTTGAAAGTCTTCCAACTGAAACACTGTTTATTTTTCTGGGTTTCAGTGTGGAAGAGTACAGTCCTGTTGGAAGTCATACATTGTGGAAAGTCTTCCAACCGAAGCACTGTTTATTTTTCTGGATTTCAGTGTGGAGGAGTACTGTCCCGTTGGAAGTCTTCCAACTGAAGCACTGTTTATTTTTCTGGGTTTCAGTGTAGAGGAGTACAGTCCTGTTGGAAGTCATACCTTGTTAAAAATCTTCCAACTGAAGCACTGTTTATTTTTCTGGGTTTCAGTGTGGAGGAGTACAGTCCTGTTGGAAGTCATATCTTGTTGAAAGTCTTCCAACTGAAGCACTGTTTATTTTTATGAGTTTCAATGTGGAGGAGAACTGTCCTGTTGGAAGTCATACCTTGTGGAAAGTCTTCCAACCGAAGCACTGTTTTTTTTCTGGGTTTCATTGTGGAAGAGTACAGTCCTGTTGGAAGTTATACCTTGTTGAAAATCTTCCAACTGAAGCACAGTTTATTTTTCTGGGATTCAGTGTGGAGGAGTACAGTCCTGTTGGAAGTCATACCTTGTTGAAAGTCTTCCAACTGAAGCACTGTTTATTTTTCTGGGTTTCAGTGTGGAGGAGTACAGTCCTGTTGGAAGTCATACCTTGTTGAAAGTCTTCCAACTGAAGCACTGTTTATTTTTCTGGGTTTCAGTGTGGAGGAGTACCGTCCTGTTGGAAGTCTTCGAACTGAAGCACTGTTTATTTTTCTGGCTTTCAGTGTGGAAGAGTACATTCCTGTTAGAGTCATACCTTGTTGAAAGTCTTCCAACTGAAGCACTGTTTATTTTTCTGGGTTTCAGTGTGGAGGAGTACTGTCCCGTTGGAAGTCATACGTTGTTGAAAGCCTTCCAAACGAAGGACTGTTTATTTTTCTGGGTTTCAGTGCGGAAGAGTACAGTCCTGTTGGAAGTCATACCTTGTTGAAAGTCTTCCAACTGAAGCACACTGTTTATTTTTCTGGGTTTCAGTGTGGAGGAGTACAGTCCAGTTGGAAGTCATATCTTGTTGAAAGTCTTCCAACTGAAGCAATGTTTATTTTTCTGAGTTTCAATGTGGAGGAGAACTGTCCTGTTGAGTGGTCATACCTTGTGGAAAGTCTTCCAACCGAAGCACTGTTTTTTTTTTTGTGTTTCAGTGTGGAAGAGTACAGTCCTGTTGGAAGTTATACCTTGTTGAAAGTCTTCCAACTGAAGCACTGTTTATTTTTCTAGGTTTCAGTGTGGAGGAGTACTGTCCTGTTGGAAGTCATACCTTGTTGAAAGTCTTCCAACTGAAGCACTGTTTCTTTTTCTGGGTTTAAGTTTGGTGGAGTACTGTCCTGTTGGAAGTCTTCCAACTGAAGAACTGTTTATTTTTCTGGGTTTCAGTGTGGAGGAGTACAGTCCTGTTGGTAGTCATACCTTGTTGAAAGTCTTCTAACTGAAGCACTTTTTAATGTTCTGGGTTTCAGTGTGGAGGAGTACAGTCCTGTTGGAAGTCATACCTTGTTGAAAGTCTTCCAATTGAAGCACTGTTTATTTTTCTGAGTTTCAGTGTGGAGGAGTACCGTCCTGATAGAAGTCATATCTTGTTGAAAGTCTTCCAACTGAAAACTGTTTATTTTTCTGGTTTTCAGTATGGAAGAGTACAGTCCTGTTGGAAGTCATACCTTGTTGAAAGTCTTCCAACTGAAGCACTGTTTATTTTTCTGGGATTCAGTGTGGAGCAGTACAGTCCTGTTCCAAGTCACACCTTGTTGAAAGTCTTCCAACTGAAGCACTGTTTATTTTTCTGGTTTTCAGTGTGGAGGAGTACCGTCCTGTTGGGATGTCATACCTTGTTGAAAGTCTTCCAACTGAAGCACTATTTATTTTTGGGTTTCAGTGTGGAGGAGTACTGTCCTGTTGGAAGTGTTCCAACTGAAGCACTGTTTGTTTTTCTGGGTTTCAGTGTGAAGGAGTACAGTCCTGTTGGAAGTCATACCTTGTTTAAAGTGTTCCAACTGAAGCACTGTTTATTTTTCTGGGTTTCAGTGTGGAGGAGTACAGTCCTGTTGGAAGTCATATCTTGTTGAAAGTCTTCCAACTGAAGCACTGTTTAATTTTATGAGTTTCAATGTGGAGGAGAACTGTCCTGTTGGAAGTCTTCCAACTGAAGCACTGTTTATTTTTCTGGTTTTCAGTGTGGAGGAGTACCGTCCTGTTGGGATGTCATACCTTGTTGAAAGTCTTCCAACTGAAGCACTATTTATTTTTCTGGGTTTCAGTGTGGAGGAGTACTGTCCTGTTGGAAGTGTTCCAACTGAAGCACTGTTTATTTTTCTGGGTTTCAGTGTGAAAGAGTACAGTCCTGTTGGAAGTCATACCTTGTTTAAAGTGTTCCAACTGAAGCACTGTTTATTTTTCTGGGTTTCAGTGTGGAGGAGTACAGTCCTGTTGGAAGTCATATCTTGTTGAAAGTCTTCCAACTGAAGCACTGTTTAATTTTATGAGTTTCAATGTGGAGGAGAACTGTCCTGTTGGAAGTCTTCCAACTGAAGCACTGTTTATTTTTATGGTTTTCAGTATGGAAGAGTACAGTCCTGTTGGAAGTCATACCTTGTTGAAAGTCTTCCAACGGAAGCACTGTTTATTTTTCTGGGTTTCAGTGTGGAGGAGTACAGTCCTGTTGGAAGTCACACCTTGTTGAAAGTCTTCCAACTAAGCATTGCTTAATTTTCTGGGTTTCAGTGTGAAAAAGTACCGTCCTGTTGGAAGTCTTCAAACTGAAACACTGTTTATTTTTCTGGGTTTCAGTGTGGAAGAGTACATTCCTGTTGGAGTCATACCTTGTTGAAAGTCTTCCAACTGAAGCACTGTTTATTTTTCTGAGTTTCAGTGTGGAAAAGTACCGTCCTGTTGGAAGCGATACCTTGTTGAAAGTCTTCCAACTGAAGCACTATTTATTTTTCTGGGTTTCAGTGTGAAGGAGTACAGTCCTGTTGGAAGTCATACCTTGTTGAAAGTCTTCCAACTGAAGCACTGTTTATTTTTCTGGCTTTCAGTGTGGAAGAGTACATTCCTGTTAGAGTCATACCTTGTTGAAAGTCTTCCAACTGAAGCACTGTTTAATTTTATGAGTTTCAGTGTGGAGGAGAACTGTCCTGTTGGAAGTCTTCCAACTGAAGCACTGTTTATTTTTCTGGGTTTCAGTGTGGAAGAGTACAGTCCTGTTGGAAGTCTTCGAACTGAAGCACTGTTTATTTTTCTGGGTTTCAGTGCGTAAGAGTACAGTCCTGCTGGAAGTCATACCTTGTTGAAAGTCTTCCAACTGAAACACTGTTTATTTTTCTGGGTTTCAGTGTGGAAGAGTACAGTCCTGTTTGAAGTCATACATTGTGGAAAGTTTTCCAACCAAAGCACTGTTTATTTTTCTGGGTTTCAGTGTGGAGGAGTACTGTCCCGTTGGAAGTCTTCCAACTGAAGCACTGTTTATTTTTCTGGGTTTCAGTGTAGAGGAGTACAGTCCTGTTGGAAGTCATATTTTGTTAAAAATCTTCCAACTGAAGCACTTTTTAGTTTTCTGGGTTTCAGTGTGGAGGAGAACTGTCCTGTTGGAAGTCATACCTTGTGGAAAGTCTTCCAACCGAAGCACTGTTTTTTTTCTGGCTTTCAGTGTGGAAGAGTACATTCCTGTTAGAGTCATACCTTGTTGAAAGTCTTCCAACTGAAGCACTGTTTATTTTTCTGAGTTTCAGTGTGGAGGAGTACAGTCCTGTTGGAAGTCATACCTTGTTGAAAGTCTTCCAACTGAAGCACTGTTTATTTTTCTGGGTTTCAGTGTGGAGGAGTACCGTCCTGTTGGAAGCGATATCTTGTTGAAAGTCTTCCAACTGAAGCACTATTTATTTTTCTGGGTTTCAGTGTGAAGGAGTACCGCCCTTTTGGAAGTCTTCCAACTGAAGCACTGTCTATTTTTCTCAGTTTCAATATTGAGGAGTACAGTCCTGTTGGAAGTCATACCTTGTTGAAAGTCTTCCAACTGAAGCAATGTTTATTTTTCTAAGTTTCAGTGTGGAGGAGTACTGTCCTGTTGGAAGTCATACCTTGTTGAAAGCCTTCCAAACGAAGGACTGTTTATTTTTCTGGGTTTAAGTGTGGAAGAGTACAGTCCTGTTGGAAGTCATACCTTGTTGAAAGTCTTCCAACTGAAGCACACTGTTTATTTTTCTGGGTTTCAGTGTGGAGGAGTACAGTCCAGTTGGAAGTCATACCTTGTTGAAAGTCTTCCAACTGAAGCACACTGTTTATTTTTCTGAGTTTCAATGTGGAGGAGAACTGTCCTGTTGAGTGGTCATACCTTGTGGAAAGTCTTCCAACCGAAGCACTGTTTTTTTCTGTGTTTCAGTGTGGAAGAGTACAGTCCTGTTGGAAGTTATACCTTGTTGAAAGTCTTCCAACTGAAGCACTGTTTATTTTTCTAAATTTCAGTGTGGAGGAGTACTGTCCTGTTGGAAGTCATACCTTGTTGAAAGTCTTCAAACTGAAGCACTGTTTATTTTTCTGGGTTTAAGTTTGGTGGTGTACTGTCCTGTTGGAAGTCTTCCAACTGAAGAACTGTTTATTTTTCTGGGTTTCAGTGTGGAGGAGTACAGTCCTGTTGGAAGTCATACCTTGTTGAAAGTCTTCTAACTGAAGCACTTTTTAGTGTTCTGGGTTTCAGTGTGGAGGAGTACAGTCCTGTTGGAAGTCATACCTTGTTGAAAGTCTTCCAACTGAAGCACTGTTTATTTTTCTGGGTTTCAGTGTGGAAGAGTACAGTCCTGTTGGAAGTCATACATTGTGGAAAGTCTTCCAACCGAAGCGCTGTTTATTTTTCTGGGTTTCAGTGTGGAGGAGTACTGTCCCGTTGGAAGTCTTCCAACTGAAGCACTGTTTATTTTTCTGGGTTTCAGTGTAGAGGAGTACAGTCCTGTTGGAAGTCATACCTTGTTAAAAATCTTCCAACTGAAGCACTGTTTATTTTTCTGGGTTTCAGTGTGGAGGAGTACAGTCCTGTTGGAAGTCATATCTTGTTGAAAGTCTTCCAACTGAAGCACTGTTTATTTTTATGAGTTTCAATGTGGAGGAGAACTGTCCTGTTGGAAGTCATACCTTGTGGAAAGTCTTCCAACCGAAGCACTGTTTTTTTTCTGGGTTTCATTGTGGAAGAGTACAGTCCTGTTGGAAGTTATACCTTGTTGAAAATCTTCCAACTGAAGCACTGTTTATTTTTCTGGGATTCAGTGTGGAGGAGTACAGTCCTGTTGGAAGTCATACCTTGTTGAAAGTCTTCCAACTGAAGCACTGTTTATTTTTCTGGGTTTCAGTGTGGAGGAGTACAGTCCTGTTGGAAGTCATACCTTGTTGAAAGTCTTCCAACCGAAGCACTGTTTATTTTTCTGGGTTTCAGTGTGGAGGAGTACCGTCCTGTTGGAAGTCTTCGAACTGAAGCACTGTTTATTTTCTGGCTTTCAGTGTGGAAGAGTACATTCCTGTTAGAGTCATACCTTGTTGAAAGTCTTCCAACTGAAGCACTGTTTATTTTTCTGGGTTTCAGTGTGGAGGAGTACTGTCCCGTTGGAAGTCATACGTTGTTGAAAGCCTTCCAAACGAAGGACTGTTTATTTTTCTGGGTTTCAGTGCGGAAGAGTACAGTCCTGTTGGAAGTCATACCTTGTTGAAAGTCTTCCAACTGAAGCACACTGTTTATTTTTCTGGGTTTCAGTGTGGAGGAGTACAGTCCAGTTGGAAGCCATATCTTGTTGAAAGTCTTCCAACTGAAGCAATGTTTATTTTTCTGAGTTTCAATGTGGAGGAGAACTGTCCTGTTGAGTGTTCATACCTTGTGGAAAGTCTTCCAACCGAAGCACTGTTTTTTTTTTTGTGTTTCAGTGTGGAAGAGTACAGTCCTGTTGGAAGTTATACCTTGTTGAAAGTCTTCCAACTGAAGCACTGTTTATTTTTCTAGGTTTCAGTGTGGAGGAGTACTGTCCTGTTGGAAGTCATACCTTGTTGAAAGTCTTCCAACTGAAGCACTGTTTATTTTTCTGGGTTTAAGTTTGGTGGAGTACTGTCCTGTTGGAAGTCTTCCAACTGAAGAACTGTTTATTTTTCTGGGTTTCAGTGTGGAGGAGTACAGTCCTGTTGGAAGTCATACCTTGTTGAAAGTCTTCTAACTGAAGCACTTTTTAATGTTCTGGGTTTCAGTGTGGAGGAGTACAGTCCTGTTGGAAGTCATACCTTGTTGAAAGTCTTCCAATTGAAGCACTGTTTATTTTTCTGAGTTTCAGTGTGGAGGAGTACCGTCCTGATAGAAGTCATATCTTGTTGAAAGTCTTCCAACTGAAAAACTGTTTATTTTTCTGGTTTTCAGTATGGAAGAGTACAGTCCTGTTGGAAGTCATACCTTGTTGAAAGTCTTCCAACTGAAGCACTGTTTATTTTTCTGGGATTCAGTGTGGAGCAGTACAGTCCTGTTCCAAGTCACACCTTGTTGAAAGTCTTCCAACTAAGCACTGCTTATTTTCCTGGGTTTCAGTGTGGAGGAGTACAGTCCTGTTGGAAGTCATACCTTGTTGAAAGTCTTCCAACTGAAGCACTGTTTAATTTTATGAGTTTCAATGTGGAGGAGAACTGTCCTGTTGGAAGTCTTCCAACTGAAGCACTGTTAATTTTTCTGGTTTTCAGTGTGGAGGAGTACCGTCCTGTTGGGATGTCATACCTTGTTGAAAGTCTTCCAACTGAAGCACTATTTATTTTTCTGGGTTTCAGTGTGGAGGAGTACTGTCCTGTTGGAAGTGTTCCAACTGAAGCACTGTTTATTTTTCTGGGTTTCAGTGTGAAGGAGTACAGTCCTGTTGGAAGTCATACCTTGTTTAAAGTGTTCCAACTGAAGCACTGTTTATTTTTCTGGGTTTCAGTGTGGAGGAGTACAGTCCTGTTGGAAGTCATATCTTGTTGAAAGTCTTCCAACTGAAGCACTGTTTAATTTTATGAGTTTCAATGTGGAGGAGAACTGTCCTGTTGGAAGTCTAACAAATGAAGCACTGTTTATTTTTCTGGTTTTCAGTATGGAAGAGTACAGTCCTGTTGGAAGTCATACCTTGTTGAAAGTCTTCCAACGGAAGCACTGTTTATTTTTCTGGGTTTCAGTGTGGAGGAGTACAGTCCTGTTGGAAGTCACACCTTGTTGAAAGTCTTCCAACTAAGCATTGCTTAATTTTCTGGGTTTCAGTGTGAAAAAGTACCGTCCTGTTGGAAGTCTTCAAACTGAAGCACTGTTTATTTTTCTGGGTTTCAGTGTGGAAGAGTACATTCCTGTTGGAGTCATACCTTGTTGAAAGTCTTCCAACTGAAGCACTGTTTATTTTTCTGAGTTTCAGTGTGGAAAAACACCGTCCTGTTGGAAGCGATACCTTGTTGAAAGTCTTCCAACTGAAGCACTATTTATTTTTCTGGGTTTCAGTGTGAAGGAGTACAGTCCTGTTGGAAGTCATACCTTGTTGAAAGTCTTCCAACTGAAGCACTGTTTATTTTTCTGGCTTTCAGTGTGGAAGAGTACATTCCTGTTAGAGTCATACCTTGTTGAAAGTCTTCCAACTGAAGCACTGTTTAATTTTATGAGTTTCAGTGTGGAGGAGAACTGTCCTGTTGGAAGTCTTCCAACTGAAGCACTGTTTATTTTTCTGGGTTTCAGTGTGGAAGAGTACAGTCCTGTTGGAAGTCTTCGAACTGAAGCACTGTTTATTTTCTGGGTTTCAGTGCGGAAGAGTACAGTCCTGCTGGAAGTCATACCTTGTTGAAAGTCTTCCAACTGAAACACTGTTTATTTTTCTGGGTTTCAGTGTGGAAGAGTACAGTCCTGTTTGAAGTCATACATTGTGGAAAGTTTTCCAACCGAAGCACTGTTTATTTTTCTGGGTTTCAGTGTGGAGGAGTACTGTCCCGTTGGAAGTCTTCCAACTGAAGCACAGTTTATTTTCTGGGTTTCAGTGTAGAGGAGTACAGTCCTGTTGGAAGTCATATTTTGTTAAAAATCTTCCAACTGAAGCACTTTTTAGTTTTCTGGGTTTCAGTGTGGAGGAGAACTGTCCTGTTGGAAGTCATACCTTGTGGAAAGTCTTCCAACCGAAGCACTGTTTTTTTTCTGGGTTTCATTGTGGAAGAGTACAGTCCTGTTGGAAGTTATACCTTGTTGAAAATCTTCCAACTGAAGCACTGTTTATATTTCTGGGATTCAGTGTGGAGGAGTACAGTCCTGTTGGAAGTCATACCTTGTTGAAAGTCTTCCAACTGAAGCACTGTTTATTTTTCTGGGTTTCAGTGTGGAGAAGTACCGTCCTGTTGGAAGTCTTACCTTGTTGAAAGTCTTCCAATTGAAGCACTGTTTATTTTTCTGTGTTTCAGTTTGGAGGAGTACTGTGTTGTTGGAAGTCTTCCAACTGAAGCACTGTTTATCTTTCTGGGTTTCAGTGTGGAGGAGTACAGTCCTGTTGGAAGTCATACCTTGTTGAAAGTCTTCCAACTGAAGCACTGTTTATTTTTCTGGGTTTCAGTGTGGAGGAGTACCGTCCTGTTGGAAGTCTTCCAACTGAAGCACTGTTTATTTTTCTGGCTTTCAGTGTGGAAGAGTACATTCCTGTTAGAGTCATACCTTGTTGAAAGTCTTCCAACTGAAGCACTGTTTATTTTTCTGAGTTTCAGTGTGGAGGAGTACAGTCCTGTTGGAAGTCATACCTTGTTGAAAGTCTTACAACTGAAGCACTGTTTATTTTTCTGGGTTTCATGTGGAGGAGTACTGTCCTGTTAAAGGTCATACCTTGTTTAAAGTCTTCCAACTGAAGCACTGTTTATTTTTCTGGGTTTCAGTGTGGAGGAGTACCGTCCTGTTGGAAGCGATATCTTGTTGAAAGTCTTCCAACTGAAGCACTATTTATTTTTCTGGGTTTCAGTGTGAAGGAGTACCGCCCTTTTGGAAGTCTTCCAACTGAAGCATTGTTTATTTTTCTGAGTTTCAATGTTGAGGAGTACAGTCCTGTTGGAAGTCATACCTTGTTGAAAGTCTTCCAACTGAAGCATTGTTTATTTTTCTGGGATTCAGTGTGGAGCAGTACAGTCCTGTTGGAAGTCACACCTTGTTTAAAGTCTTCCAACTAAGCACTGCTTATTTTTCTGGGTTTCAGTGTGGAGGAGTACAGTCCTGTTGGAAGTCATACCTTGTTGAAA
This sequence comes from Tachypleus tridentatus, assembly GCF_004210375.1. Lineage (NCBI taxonomy): Eukaryota > Metazoa > Arthropoda > Merostomata > Xiphosura > Limulidae > Tachypleus > Tachypleus tridentatus. The sequence continues at coordinate 33,189,220 of NC_134834.1, forward strand.
GTCTTCCAACTGAAGCACTGTTTATTTTTCTGGTTTTCAGTGTGGAGGAGTACCGTCCTGTTGGGATGTCATACCTTGTTGAAAGTCTTCCAACTGAAGCACTATTTATTTTTCTGGGTTTCAGTGTGGAGGAGTACTGTCCTGTTGGAAGTGTTCCAACTGAAGCACTGTTTATTTTTCTTGGTTTCAGTGTGAAGGAGTACAGTCCTGTTGGAAGTCATATTTTGTTTAAAGTGTTCCAACTGAAGCACTGTTTATTTTCTGGGTTTCAGTGTGGAGGAGTACAGTCCTGTTGGAAGTCATATCTTGTTGAAAGTCTTCCAACTGAAGCACTGTTTAATTTTATGAGTTTCAATGTGGAGGAGAACTGTCCTGTTGGAAGTCTTCCAACTGAAGCTCTGTTTATTTTTCTGGTTTTCAGTATGGAAGAGTACAGTCCTGTTGGAAGTCATACCTTGTTGAAAGTCTTCCAACGGAAGCACTGTTAATTTTTCTGGGTTTCAGTGTGGAGGAGTACAGTCCTGTTGGAAATCACACCTTGTTCAAAGTCTTCCAACTAAGCATTGCTTAATTTTCTGTTGGTTTCAGTGTGAAAAAGTACCGTCCTGTTGGAAGTCTTCAAACTGAAGCACTGTTTATATTTCTGGGTTTCAGTGTGGAAGAGTACATTCCTGTTGGAGTCATACCTTGTTGAAAATCTTCCAACTGAAGCACTGTTTATTTTTCTGGGATTCAGTGTGGAGGAGTACCGTCCTGTTGGAAGTCTTACCTTGTTGAAAGTCTTCCAATTGAAGCACTGTTTATTTTTCTGTGTTTCAGTTTGGAGGAGTACTGTGTTGTTGGAAGTCTTCCAACTGAAGCACTGTTTATTTTTCTGGATTTCAGTGTGGAGGAGTACCGTCCTGTTGGAAGTCTTCGAACTGAAGCCCTGTTTATTTTTCTGGCTTTCAGTGTGGAAGAGTACATTCCTGTTAGAGTCATACCTTGTTGAAAGTCTTCCAACTGAAGCACTGTTTATTTTTCTGAGTTTCAGTGTGGAGGAGTACAGTCCTGTTGGAAGTCATACCTTGTTGAAAGTCTTCCAACTGAAGCACTGTTTATTTTTTTGGGTTTCAGTGTGGAGGAGTACCGTCCTGTTGGAAGCGATATCTTGTTGAAAGTCTTCCAACTGAAGCACTATTTATTTTTCTGGGTTTCAGTGTGAAGGAGTACCGCCCTTTTGGAAGTCTTCCAACTGAAGCACTGTTTATTTCTCTGAGTTTCAATATTGAGGAGTACAGTCCTGTTGGAAGTCATACCTTGTTGAAAGTCTTCCAACTGAAGCACTGTTTATTTTTCTAAGTTTCAGTGTGGAGGAGTACTGTCCTGTTGGAAGTCATACCTTGTTGAAAGCCTTCCAAACGAAGGACTGTTTATTTTTCTGGGTTTAAGTGTGGAAGAGTACAGTCCTGTTGGAAGTCGTACCTTGTTGAAAGTCTTCCAACTGAAGCACACTGTTTATTTTTCTGGGTTTCAGTGTGGAGGAGTACAGTCCAGTTGGAAGTCATATCTTGTTGAAAGTCTTCCAACTGAAGCACTGTTTATTTTTCTGAGTTTCAATGTGGAGGAGAACTGTCCTGTTGAGTGGTCATACCTTGTGGAAAGTCTTCCAACCGAAGCACTGTTTTTTTCTGTGTTTCAGTGTGGAAGAGTACAGTCCTGTTGGAAGTTATACCTTGTTGAAAGTCTTCCAACTGAAGCACTGTTTATTTTTCTAAATTTCAGTGTGGAGGAGTACTGTCCTGTTGGAAGTCATACCTTGTTGAAAGTCTTCAAACTGAAGCACTGTTTATTTTTCTGGGTTTAAGTTTGGTGGTGTACTGTCCTGTTGGAAGTCTTCCAACTGAAGAACTGTTTATTTTTCTGGGTTTCAGTGTGGAGGAGTACAGTCCTGTTGGAAGTCATACCTTGTTGAAAGTCTTCTAACTGAAGCACTTTTTAGTGTTCTGGGTTTCAGTGTGGAGGAGTACAGTCCTGTTGGAAGTCATACCTTGTTGAAAGTCTTCCAACTGAAGCACTGTTTATTTTTCTGAGTTTCAGTGTGGAGGAGTACCGTCCTGTTAGAAGTCATATCTTGTTGAAAGTCTTCCAACTGAAACACTGTTTATTTTTCTGGTTTTCAGTATGGAAGAGTACAGTCCTGTTGGAAGTCATACCTTGTTGAAAGTCTTCCAACTGAAGCACTGTTTATTTTTCTGGGATTCAGTGTGGAGCAGTACAGTCCTGTTGGAAGTCACACCTTGTTGAAAGTCTTCCAACTAAGCCCTGCTTAGTTTTCTGGGTTTCAGTGTGGAGGAGTACAGTCCTGTTGGAAGTCATACCTTGTTGAAAGTCTTCCAACTGAAGCACTGTTTATTTTTCTGGTTTTCAGTGTGGAGGAGTACCGTCCTGTTGGGATGTCATACCTTGTTGAAAGTCTTCCAACTGAAGCACTATTTATTTTTCTGGGTTTCAGTGTGGAGGAGTACTGTCCTGTTGGAAGTGTTCCAACTGAAGCACTGTTTATTTTTCTTGGTTTCAGTGTGAAGGAGTACAGTCCTGTTGGAAGTCATACCTTGTTTAAAGTGTTCCAACTGAAGCACTGTTTATTTTTCTGGGTTTCAGTGTGGAGGAGTACAGTCCTGTTGGAAGTCATATCTTGTTGAAAGTCTTCCAACTGAAGCACTGTTTAATTTTATGAGTTTCAATGTGGAGGAGAACTGTCCTGTTGGAAGTCTAACAAATGAAGCACTGTTTATTTTCTGGTTTTCAGTATGGAAGAGTACAGTCCTGTTGGAAGTCATACCTTGTTGAAAGTCTTCCAACGGAAGCACTGTTTATTTTTCTGGGTTTCAGTGTGGAGGAGTACAGTCCTGTTGGAAGTCACACCTTGTTGAAAGTCTTCCAACTAAGCATTGCTTAATTTTCTGGGTTTCAGTGTGAAAAAGTACCGTCCTGTTGGAAGTCTTCAAACTGAAGCACTGTTTATTTTTCTGGGTTTCAGTGTGGAAGAGTACATTCCTGTTGGAGTCATACCTTGTTGAAAGTCTTCCAACTGAAGCACTGTTTATTTTTCTGAGTTTCAGTGTGGAAAAACACCGTCCTGTTGGAAGCGATACCTTGTTGAAAGTCTTCCAACTGAAGCACTATTTATTTTTCTGGGTTTCAGTGTGAAGGAGTACAGTCCTGTTGGAAGTCATACCTTGTTGAAAGTCTTCCAACTGAAGCACTGTTTATTTTTCTGGCTTTCAGTGTGGAAGAGTACATTCCTGTTAGAGTCATACCTTGTTGAAAGTCTTCCAACTGAAGCACTGTTTAATTTTATGAGTTTCAGTGTGGAGGAGAACTGTCCTGTTGGAAGTCTTCCAACTGAAGCACTGTTTATTTTTCTGGGTTTCAGTGTGGAAGAGTACAGTCCTGTTGGAAGTCTTCGAACTGAAGCACTGTTTATTTTTCTGGGTTTCAGTGCGGAAGAGTACAGTCCTGCTGGAAGTCATACCTTGTTGAAAGTCTTCCAACTGAAACACTGTTTATTTTTCTGGGTTTCAGTGTGGAAGAGTACAGTCCTGTTTGAAGTCATACATTGTGGAAAGTTTTCCAACCGAAGCACTGTTTATTTTTCTGGGTTTCAGTGTGGAGGAGTACTGTCCCGTTGGAAGTCTTCCAACTGAAGCACAGTTTATTTTTCTGGGTTTCAGTGTAGAGGAGTACAGTCCTGTTGGAAGTCATATTTTGTTAAAAATCTTCCAACTGAAGCACTTTTTAGTTTTCTGGGTTTCAGTGTGGAGGAGAACTGTCCTGTTGGAAGTCATACCTTGTGGAAAGTCTTCCAACCGAAGCACTGTTTTTTTTCTGGGTTTCATTGTGGAAGAGTACAGTCCTGTTGGAAGTTATACCTTGTTGAAAATCTTCCAACTGAAGCACTGTTTATATTTCTGGGATTCAGTGTGGAGGAGTACAGTCCTGTTGGAAGTCATACCTTGTTGAAAGTCTTCCAACTGAAGCACTGTTTATTTTTCTGGGTTTCAGTGTGGAGAAGTACCGTCCTGTTGGAAGTCTTACCTTGTTGAAAGTCTTCCAATTGAAGCACTGTTTATTTTTCTGTGTTTCAGTTTGGAGGAGTACTGTGTTGTTGGAAGTCTTCCAACTGAAGCACTGTTTATCTTTCTGGGTTTCAGTGTGGAGGTACAGTCCTGTTGGAAGTCATACCTTGTTGAAAGTCTTCCAACTGAAGCACTGTTTATTTTTCTGGGTTTCAGTGTGGAGGAGTACCGTCCTGTTGGAAGTCTTCCAACTGAAGCACTGTTTATTTTTCTGGCTTTCAGTGTGGAAGAGTACATTCCTGTTAGAGTCATACCTTGTTGAAAGTCTTCCAACTGAAGCACTGTTTATTTTTCTGAGTTTCAGTGTGGAGGAGTACAGTCCTGTTGGAAGTCATACCTTGTTGAAAGTCTTACAACTGAAGCACTGTTTATTTTTCTGGGTTTCATGTGGAGGAGTACTGTCCTGTTAAAGGTCATACCTTGTTTAAAGTCTTCCAACTGAAGCACTGTTTATTTTTCTGGGTTTCAGTGTGGAGGAGTACCGTCCTGTTGGAAGCGATATCTTGTTGAAAGTCTTCCAACTGAAGCACTATTTATTTTTCTGGGTTTCAGTGTGAAGGAGTACCGCCCTTTTGGAAGTCTTCCAACTGAAGCATTGTTTATTTTTCTGAGTTTCAATGTTGAGGAGTACAGTCCTGTTGGAAGTCATACCTTGTTGAAAGTCTTCCAACTGAAGCATTGTTTATTTTTCTGGGATTCAGTGTGGAGCAGTACAGTCCTGTTGGAAGTCACACCTTGTTTAAAGTCTTCCAACTAAGCACTGCTTATTTTTCTGGGTTTCAGTGTGGAGGAGTACAGTCCTGTTGGAAGTCATACCTTGTTGAAAGTCTTCCAACTGAAGCACTGTTTATTTTTCTGGTTTTCAGTGTGGAGGAGTACCGTCCTGTTGGGATGTCATACCTTGTTGAAAGTCTTCCAACTGAAGCACTATTTATTTTTCTGGGTTTCAGTGTGGAGGAGTACTGTCCTGTTGGAAGTGTTCCAACTGAAGCACTGTTTATTTTTCTTGGTTTCAGTGTGAAGGAGTACAGTCCTGTTGGAAGTCATATTTTGTTTAAAGTGTTCCAACTGAAGCACTGTTTATTTTTCTGGGTTTCAGTGTGGAGGAGTACAGTCCTGTTGGAAGTCATATCTTGTTGAAAGTCTTCCAACTGAAGCACTGTTTAATTTTATGAGTTTCAATGTGGAGGAGAACTGTCCTGTTGGAAGTCTTCCAACTGAAGCTCTGTTTATTTTTCTGGTTTTCAGTATGGAAGAGTACAGTCCTGTTGGAAGTCATACCTTGTTGAAAGTCTTCCAACGGAAGCACTGTTAATTTTTCTGGGTTTCAGTGTGGAGGAGTACAGTCCTGTTGGAAATCACACCTTGTTCAAAGTCTTCCAACTAAGCATTGCTTAATTTTCTGTTGGTTTCAGTGTGAAAAAGTACCGTCCTGTTGGAAGTCTTCAAACTGAAGCACTGTTTATATTTCTGGGTTTCAGTGTGGAAGAGTACATTCCTGTTGGAGTCATACCTTGTTGAAAATCTTCCAACTGAAGCACTGTTTATTTTTCTGGGATTCAGTGTGGAGGAGTACCGTCCTGTTGGAAGTCTTACCTTGTTGAAAGTCTTCCAATTGAAGCACTGTTTATTTTTCTGTGTTTCAGTTTGGAGGAGTACTGTGTTGTTGGAAGTCTTCCAACTGAAGCACTGTTTATTTTTCTGGATTTCAGTGTGGAGGAGTACCGTCCTGTTGGAAGTCTTCGAACTGAAGCACTGTTTATTTTTCTGGCTTTCAGTGTGGAAGAGTACATTCCTGTTAGAGTCATACCTTGTTGAAAGTCTTCCAACTGAAGCACTGTTTATTTTTCTGAGTTTCAGTGTGGAGGAGTACAGTCCTGTTGGAAGTCATACCTTGTTGAAAGTCTTCCAACTGAAGCACTGTTTATTTTTTTGGGTTTCAGTGTGGAGGAGTACCGTCCTGTTGGAAGCGATATCTTGTTGAAAGTCTTCCAACTGAAGCACTATTTATTTTTCTGGGTTTCAGTGTGAAGGAGTACCGCCCTTTTGGAAGTCTTCCAACTGAAGCACTGTTTATTTCTCTGAGTTTCAATATTGAGGAGTACAGTCCTGTTGGAAGTCATACCTTGTTGAAAGTCTTCCAACTGAAGCACTGTTTATTTTTCTAAGTTTCAGTGTGGAGGAGTACTGTCCTGTTGGAAGTCATACCTTGTTGAAAGCCTTCCAAACGAAGGACTGTTTATTTTTCTGGGTTTAAGTGTGGAAGAGTACAGACCTGTTGGAAGTCGTACCTTGTTGAAAGTCTTCCAACTGAAGCACACTGTTTATTTTTCTGGGTTTCAGTGTGGAGGAGTACAGTCCAGTTGGAAGTCATATCTTGTTGAAAGTCTTCCAACTGAAGCACTGTTTATTTTTCTGAGTTTCAATGTGGAGGAGAACTGTCCTGTTGAGTGGTCATACCTTGTGGAAAGTCTTCCAACCGAAGCACTGTTTTTTTCTGTGTTTCAGTGTGGAAGAGTACAGTCCTGTTGGAAGTTATACCTTGTTGAAAGTCTTCCAACTGAAGCACTGTTTATTTTTCTAAATTTCAGTGTGGAGGAGTACTGTCCTGTTGGAAGTCATACCTTGTTGAAAGTCTTCAAACTGAAGCACTGTTTATTTTTCTGGGTTTAAGTTTGGTGGTGTACTGTCCTGTTGGAAGTCTTCCAACTGAAGAACTGTTTATTTTTCTGGGTTTCAGTGTGGAGGAGTACAGTCCTGTTGGAAGTCATACCTTGTTGAAAGTCTTCTAACTGAAGCACTTTTTTAGTGTTCTGGGTTTCAGTGTGGAGGAGTACAGTCCTGTTGGAAGTCATACCTTGTTGAAAGTCTTCCAACTGAAGCACTGTTTATTTTTCTGAGTTTCAGTGTGGAGGAGTACCGTCCTGTTAGAAGTCATATCTTGTTGAAAGTCTTCCAACTGAAACACTGTTTATTTTCTGGTTTTCAGTATGGAAGAGTACAGTCCTGTTGGAAGTCATACCTTGTTGAAAGTCTTCCAACTGAAGCACTGTTTATTTTTCTGGGATTCAGTGTGGAGCAGTACAGTCCTGTTGGAAGTCACACCTTGTTGAAAGTCTTCCAACTAAGCCCTGCTTAGTTTTCTGGGTTTCAGTGTGGAGGTACAGTCCTGTTGGAAGTCATACCTTGTTGAAAGTCTTCCAACTGAAGCACTGTTTATTTTTCTGGTTTTCAGTGTGGAGGAGTACCGTCCTGTTGGGATGTCATACCTTGTTGAAAGTCTTCCAACTGAAGCACTATTTATTTTTCTGGGTTTCAGTGTGGAGGAGTACTGTCCTGTTGGAAGTGTTCCAACTGAAGCACTGTTTATTTTTCTTGGTTTCAGTGTGAAGGAGTACAGTCCTGTTGGAAGTCATACCTTGTTTAAAGTGTTCCAACTGAAGCACTGTTTATTTTTTTCTGGGTTTCAGTGTGGAGGAGTACAGTCCTGTTGGAAGTCATATCTTGTTGAAAGTCTTCCAACTGAAGCACTGTTTAATTTTATGAGTTTCAATGTGGAGGAGAACTGTCCTGTTGGAAGTCTTCCAATTGAAGCACTGTTTATTTTTCTGGTTTTCAGTATGGAAGAGTACAGTCCTGTTGGAAGTCATACCTTGTTGAAAGTCTTCCAACGGAAGCACTGTTTATTTTTTCTGGGTTTCAGTGTGGAGGAGTACAGTCCTGTTGGAAGTCATATCTTGTTGAAAGTCTTCCAACTGAAGCACTGTTTAATTTTATGAGTTTCAATGTGGAGGAGAACTGTCCTGTTGGAAGTCTTCCAACTGAAGCACTGTTTATTTTTCTGGTTTTCAGTATGGAAGAGTACAGTCCTGTTGGAAGTCATACCTTGTTGAAAGTCTTCCAACTGAAGCACTGTTTATTTTTCTGGGTTTCAGTGTGGAAGAGTACATTCCTGTTGGAGTCATACCTTGTTGAAAGTCTTCCAACTGAAGCACTGTTTATTTTTCTGAGTTTCAGTGTGGAGGAGTACAGTGCCGTTGGTAGCCATACCTTGTTGAAAGTCTTCCAACTGAAGCACTGTTTATTTTTCTGGGTTTCAGTGTGGAGGAGTACCGTCCTGTTGGAAGCGATATCTTGTTGAAAGTCTTCCAACTGAAGCACTATTTATTTTTCTGGGTTTCAGTGTGAAGGAGTACCGCCCTTTTGGAAGTCTTCCAACTGAAGCACTGTTTATTTTTCTGAGTTTCAATGTTGAGGAGTACAGTCCTGTTGGAAGTCATACCTTGTTGAATGTCTTCCAACTGAAGCACTGTTTATTTTTCTAAGTTTCAGTGTGGAGGAGTACTGTCCTATTGGAAATCATACCTTGTTGAAAGCCTTCCAAACGAAGGACTGTTTATTTTTCTGGGTTTAAGTGTGGAAGAGTACAGTCCTGTTGGAAGTCATACCTTGTTGAAAGTCTTCCAACTGAAGCACACTGTTTATTTTTCTGGGTTTCAGTGTGGAGGAGTACAGTCCAGTTGGAAGTCATATCTTGTTGAAAGTCTTCCAACTGAAGCACTGTTTATTTTTCTGAGTTTCAGTGTGGAGGAGTACAGTCCTGTTGGAAGTCATATCTTGTTGAAAGTCTTCCAACTGAAGCACTGTTTAATTTTATGAGTTTCAATGTGGAGGAGAACTGTCCTGTTGGAAGTCTAACAAATGAAGCACTGTTTATTTTTCTGGTTTTCAGTATGGAAGAGTACAGTCCTGTTGGAAGTCATACCTTGTTGAAAGTCTTCCAACGGAAGCACTGTTTATTTTTCTGGGTTTCAGTGTGGAGGAGTACAGTCCTGTTGGAAGTCACACCTTGTTGAAAGTCTTCCAACTAAGCATTGCTTAATTTTCTGGGTTTCAGTGTGAAAAAGTACCGTCCTGTTGGAAGTCTTCAAACTGAAGCACTGTTTATTTTCTGGGTTTCAGTGTGGAAGAGTACATTCCTGTTGGAGTCATACCTTGTTGAAAGTCTTCCAACTGAAGCACTGTTTATTTTTCTGAGTTTCAGTGTGGAAAAACACCGTCCTGTTGGAAGCGATACCTTGTTGAAAGTCTTCCAACTGAAGCACTATTTATTTTTCTGGGTTTCAGTGTGAAGGAGTACAGTCCTGTTGGAAGTCATACCTTGTTGAAAGTCTTCCAACTGAAGCACTGTTTATTTTTCTGGCTTTCAGTGTGGAAGAGTACATTCCTGTTAAAGTCATACCTTGTTGAAAGTCTTCCAACTGAAGCACTGTTTAATTTTATGAGTTTCAGTGTGGAGGAGAACTGTCCTGTTGGAAGTCTTCCAACTGAAGCACTGTTTATTTTTCTGGGTTTCAGTGTGGAAGAGTACAGTCCTGTTGGAAGTCTTCGAACTGAAGCACTGTTTATTTTTCTGGGTTTCAGTGCGGAAGAGTACAGTCCTGCTGGAAGTCATACCTTGTTGAAAGTCTTCCAACTGAAACACTGTTTATTTTTCTGGGTTTCAGTGTGGAAGAGTACAGTCCTGTTTGAAGTCATACATTGTGGAAAGTTTTCCAACCGAAGCACTGTTTATTTTTCTGGGTTTCAGTGTGGAGGAGTACTGTCCCGTTGGAAGTCTTCCAACTGAAGCACAGTTTATTTTTCTGGGTTTCAGTGTAGAGGAGTACAGTCCTGTTGGAAGTCATATTTTGTTAAAAATCTTCCAACTGAAGCACTTTTTAGTTTTCTGGGTTTCAGTGTGGAGGAGAACTGTCCTGTTGGAAGTCATACCTTGTGGAAAGTCTTCCAACCGAAGCACTGTTTTTTTCTGGGTTTCATTGTGGAAGAGTACAGTCCTGTTGGAAGTTATACCTTGTTGAAAATCTTCCAACTGAAGCACTGTTTATATTTCTGGGATTCAGTGTGGAGGAGTACAGTCCTGTTGGAAGTCATACCTTGTTGAAAGTCTTCCAACTGAAGCACTGTTTATTTTCTGGGTTTCAGTGTGGAGAAGTACCGTCCTGTTGGAAGTCTTACCTTGTTGAAAGTCTTCCAATTGAAGCACTGTTTATTTTTCTGTGTTTCAGTTTGGAGGAGTACTGTGTTGTTGGAAGTCTTCCAACTGAAGCACTGTTTATCTTTCTGGGTTTCAGTGTGGAGGAGTACAGTCCTGTTGGAAGTCATACCTTGTTGAAAGTCTTCCAACTGAAGCACTGTTTATTTTTCTGGGTTTCAGTGTGGAGGAGTACCGTCCTGTTGGAAGTCTTCCAACTGAAGCACTGTTTATTTTTCTGGCTTTCAGTGTGGAAGAGTACATTCCTGTTAGAGTCATACCTTGTTGAAAGTCTTCCAACTGAAGCACTGTTTATTTTTCTGAGTTTCAGTGTGGAGGAGTACAGTCCTGTTGGAAGTCATACCTTGTTGAAAGTCTTACAACTGAAGCACTGTTTATTTTTCTGGGTTTCATGTGGAGGAGTACTGTCCTGTTAAAGTCATACCTTGTTTAAAGTCTTCCAACTGAAGCACTGTTTATTTTTCTGGGTTTCAGTGTGGAGGAGTACCGTCCTGTTGGAAGCGATATCTTGTTGAAAGTCTTCCAACTGAAGCACTATTTATTTTTCTGGGTTTCAGTGTAAAGGAGTACCGCCCTTTTGGAAGTCTTCCAACTGAAGCATTGTTTATTTTCTGAGTTTCAATGTTGAGGAGTACAGTCCTGTTGGAAGTCATACCTTGTTGAAAGTCTTCCAACTGAAGCATTGTTTATTTTTCTGGGATTCAGTGTGGAGCAGTACAGTCCTGTTGGAAGTCACACCTTGTTTAAAGTCTTCCAACTAAGCACTGCTTATTTTTCTGGGTTTCAGTGTGGAGGAGTACAGTCCTGTTGGAAGTCATACCTTGTTGAAAGTCTTCCAACTGAAGCACTGTTTATTTTTCTGGTTTTCAGTGTGGAGGAGTACCGTCCTGTTGGGATGTCATACCTTGTTGAAAGTCTTCCAACTGAAGCACTATTTATTTTTCTGGGTTTCAGTGTGGAGGAGTACTGTCCTGTTGGAAGTGTTCCAACTGAAGCACTGTTTATTTTTCTTGGTTTCAGTGTGAAGGAGTACAGTCCTGTTGGAAGTCATACCTTGTTTAAAGTGTTCCAACTGAAGCACTGTTTATTTTTCTGGGTTTCAGTGTGGAGGAGTACAGTCCTGTTGGAAGTCATATCTTGTTGAAAGTCTTCCAACTGAAGCACTGTTTAATTTTATGAGTTTCAATGTGGAGGAGAACTGTCCTGTTGGAAGTCTTCCAACTGAAGCTCTGTTTATTTTTCTGGTTTTCAGTATGGAAGAGTACAGTCCTGTTGGAAGTCATACCTTGTTGAAAGTCTTCCAACGGAAGCACTGTTAATTTTCTGGGTTTCAGTGTGGAGGTACAGTCCTGTTGGAAGTCACACCTTGTTCAAAGTCTTCCAACTAAGCATTGCTTAATTTTCTGTTGGTTTCAGTGTGAAAAAGTACCGTCCTGTTGGAAGTCTTCAAACTGAAGCACTGTTTATATTTCTGGGTTTCAGTGTGGAAGAGTACATTCCTGTTGGAGTCATACCTTGTTGAAAATCTTCCAACTGAAGCACTGTTTATTTTCTGGGATTCAGTGTGGAGGAGTACCGTCCTGTTGGAAGTCTTACCTTGTTGAAAGTCTTCCAATTGAAGCACTGTTTATTTTTCTGTGTTTCAGTTTGGAGGAGTACTGTGTTGTTGGAAGTCTTCCAACTGAAGCACTGTTTATTTTTCTGGATTTCAGTGTGGAGGAGTACCGTCCTGTTGGAAGTCTTCGAACTGAAGCACTGTTTATTTTTCTGGCTTTCAGTGTGGAAGAGTACATTCCTGTTAGAGTCATACCTTGTTGAAAGTCTTCCAACTGAAGCACTGTTTATTTTTCTGAGTTTCAGTGTGGAGGAGTACAGTCCTGTTGGAAGTCATACCTTGTTGAAAGTCTTCCAACTGAAGCACTGTTTATTTTTTTGGGTTTCAGTGTGGAGGAGTACCGTCCTGTTGGAAGCGATATCTTGTTGAAAGTCTTCCAACTGAAGCACTATTTATTTTCTGGGTTTCAGTGTGAAGGAGTACCGCCCTTTTGGAAGTCTTCCAACTGAAGCACTGTTTATTTCTCTGAGTTTCAATATTGAGGAGTACAGTCCTGTTGGAAGTCATACCTTGTTGAAAGTCTTCCAACTGAAGCACTGTTTATTTTTCTAAGTTTCAGTGTGGAGGAGTACTGTCCTGTTGGAAGTCATACCTTGTTGAAAGCCTTCCAAACGAAGGACTGTTTATTTTCTGGGTTTAAGTGTGGAAGAGTACAGTCCTGTTGGAAGTCGTACCTTGTTGAAAGTCTTCCAACTGAAGCACACTGTTTATTTTCTGGGTTTCAGTGTGGAGGAGTACAGTCCAGTTGGAAGTCATATCTTGTTGAAAGTCTTCCAACTGAAGCACTGTTTATTTTTCTGAGTTTCAATGTGGAGGAGAACTGTCCTGTTGAGTGGTCATACCTTGTGGAAAGTCTTCCAACCGAAGCACTGTTTTTTCTGTGTTTCAGTGTGGAAGAGTACAGTCCTGTTGGAAGTTATACCTTGTTGAAAGTCTTCCAACTGAAGCACTGTTTATTTTTCTAAATTTCAGTGTGGAGGAGTACTGTCCTGTTGGAAGTCATACCTTGTTGAAAGTCTTCAAACTGAAGCACTGTTTATTTTTCTGGGTTTAAGTTTGGTGGTGTACTGTCCTGTTGGAAGTCTTCCAACTGAAGAACTGTTTATTTTTCTGGGTTTCAGTGTGGAGGAGTACAGTCCTGTTGGAAGTCATACCTTGTTGAAAGTCTTCTAACTGAAGCACTTTTTAGTGTTCTGGGTTTCAGTGTGGAGGAGTACAGTCCTGTTGGAAGTCATACCTTGTTGAAAGTCTTCCAACTGAAGCACTGTTTATTTTTCTGAGTTTCAGTGTGGAGGAGTACCGTCCTGTTAGAAGTCATATCTTGTTGAAAGTCTTCCAACTGAAACACTGTTTATTTTTCTGGTTTTCAGTATGGAAGAGTACAGTCCTGTTGGAAGTCATACCTTGTTGAAAGTCTTCCAACTGAAGCACTGTTTATTTTTCTGGGATTCAGTGTGGAGCAGTACAGTCCTGTTGGAAGTCACACCTTGTTGAAAGTCTTCCAACTAAGCCCTGCTTAGTTTTCTGGGTTTCAGTGTGGAGGAGTACAGTCCTGTTGGAAGTCATACCTTGTTGAAAGTCTTCCAACTGAAGCACTGTTTATTTTTCTGGTTTTCAGTGTGGAGGAGTACCGTCCTGTTGGGATGTCATACCTTGTTGAAAGTCTTCCAACTGAAGCACTATTTATTTTTCTGGGTTTCAGTGTGGAGGAGTACTGTCCTGTTGGAAGTGTTCCAACTGAAGCACTGTTTATTTTTCTTGGTTTCAGTGTGAAGGAGTACAGTCCTGTTGGAAGTCATACCTTGTTTAAAGTGTTCCAACTGAAGCACTGTTTATTTTTCTGGGTTTCAGTGTGGAGGAGTACAGTCCTGTTGGAAGTCATATCTTGTTGAAAGTCTTCCAACTGAAGCACTGTTTAATTTTATGAGTTTCAATGTGGAGGAGAACTGTCCTGTTGGAAGTCTTCCAATTGAAGCACTGTTTATTTTTCTGGTTTTCAGTATGGAAGAGTACAGTCCTGTTGGAAGTCATACCTTGTTGAAAGTCTTCCAACGGAAGCACTGTTTATTTTTCTGGGTTTCAGTGTGGAGGAGTACAGTCCTGTTGGAAGTCATATCTTGTTGAAAGTCTTCCAACTGAAGCACTGTTTAATTTTATGAGTTTCAATGTGGAGGAGAACTGTCCTGTTGGAAGTCTTCCAACTGAAGCACTGTTTATTTTTCTGGTTTTCAGTATGGAAGAGTACAGTCCTGTTGGAAGTCATACCTTGTTGAAAGTCTTCCAACTGAAGCACTGTTTATTTTTCTGGGTTTCAGTGTGGAAGAGTACATTCCTGTTGGAGTCATACCTTGTTGAAAGTCTTCCAACTGAAGCACTGTTTATTTTTCTGAGTTTCAGTGTGGAGGAGTACAGTGCCGTTGGTAGCCATACCTTGTTGAAAGTCTTACAACTGAAGCACTGTTTATTTTTCTGGGTTTCAGTGTGGAGGAGTACCGTCCTGTTGGAAGCGATATCTTGTTGAAAGTCTTCCAACTGAAGCACTATTTATTTTTCTGGGTTTCAGTGTGAAGGAGTACCGCCCTTTTGGAAGTCTTCCAACTGAAGCACTGTTTATTTTTCTGAGTTTCAATGTTGAGGAGTACAGTCCTGTTGGAAGTCATACCTTGTTGAATGTCTTCCAACTGAAGCACTGTTTATTTTTCTAAGTTTCAGTGTGGAGGAGTACTGTCCTATTGGAAATCATACCTTGTTGAAAGCCTTCCAAACGAAGGACTGTTTATTTTCTGGGTTTAAGTGTGGAAGAGTACAGTCCTGTTGGAAGTCATACCTTGTTGAAAGTCTTCCAACTGAAGCACACTGTTTATTTTCTGGGTTTCAGTGTGGAGGAGTACAGTCAGTTGGAAGTCATATCTTGTTGAAAGTCTTCCAACTGAAGCACTGTTTATTTTTCTGAGTTTCAATGTGGAGGAGAACTGTCCTGTTGAGTGGTCATACCTTGTGGAAAGTCTTCCAACCGAAGCACTGTTTTTTCTCTGTGTTTCAGTGTGGAAGAGTACAGTCCTGTTGGAAGTTATACCTTGTTGAAAGTCTTCCAACTGAAGCACTGTTTATTTTTCTAAATTTCAGTGTGGAGGAGTACTGTCCTGTTGGAAGTCATACCTTGTTGAAAGTCTTCAAACTGAAGCACTGTTTATTTTTCTGGGTTTAAGTTTGGTGAAGTACTGTCCTGTTGGAAGTCTTCCAACTGAAGAACTGTTTATTTTTCTGGGTTTCAGTGTGGAGGAGTACAGTCCTGTTGGAAGTCATACCTTGTTGAAAGTCTTCTAACTGAAGCACTTTTTAGTGTTCTGGGTTTCAGTGTGGAGGAATACAGTCCTGTTGGAAGTCATACCTTGTTGAAAGTCTTCCAACTGAAGCACTGTTTATTTTTCTGAGTTTCAGTGTGGAGGAGTACCGTCCTGTTAGAAGTCATATCTTGTTGAAAGTCTTCCAACTGAAGCACTGTTTATTTTTCTGGTTTTCAGTATGGAAGAGTATAGTCCTGTTGGAAGTCATACCTTGTTGAAAGTCTTCCAACTGAAGCACTGTTTATTTTTCTGGGATTCAGTGTGGAGCAGTACAGTCCTGTTGGAAGTCACACCTTGTTGAAAGTCTTCCAACTAAGCACTGCTCTTTTTTCTGGGTTTCAGTGTGGAGGAGTACAGTCCTGTTGGAAGTCATACCTTGTTGAAAGTCTTCCAACTGAAGCACTGTTTATTTTTCTGGGTTTCAGTGTGGAGGAGTACCGTCCTGTTGGAAGCGATACCTTGTTGAATTTCTTCCAACTGAAGCACTGTTTATTTTTCTGGTTTTCAGTATGGAAGAGTACAGTCCTGTTGGAAGTCACACCTTGTTGAAAGTCTTCCAACTAAGCACTGTTTATTTTTCTGGGTTTCAGTGTGGAAGAGTACATTCCTGTTGGAGTCATACCTTGTTGAAAGTCTTCCAACTGAAGCACTGTTTATTTTTCTGAGTTTCGGTGTGGAGGAGTACCGTCCTGTTAGAAGTCATATCTTGTTGAAAGTCTTCCAACTGAAACACTGTTTATTTTTCTGGTTTTCAGTATGGAAGAGTACAGTCCTGTTGGGATGTCATACCTTGTTGAAAGTCTTCCAACTGAAGCACTATTTATTTTTCTGGGTTTCAGTGTGGAGGAGTACTGTCCTGTTGGAAGTGTTCCAACTGAAGCACTGTTTATTTTTCTTGGTTTCAGTGTGAAGGAGTACAGTCCTGTTGGAAGTCATACCTTGTTTAAAGTGTTCCAACTGAAGCACTGTTTATTTTTCTGGGTTTCAGTGTGGAGGAGTACAGTCCTGTTGGAAGTCATATCTTGTTGAAAGTCTTCCAACTGAAGCACTTTTTAATTTTATGAGTTTCAATGTGGAGGAGAACTGTCCTGTTGGAAGTCTTCCAACTGAAGCACTGTTTATTTTTCTGGTTTTCAGTATGGAAGAGTACAGTCCTGTTGGAAGTCATACCTTGTTGAAAGTCTTCCAACGGAAGCACTGTTTATTTTTCTGGGTTTCAGTGTGGAGGTGTACAGTCCTGTTGGAAGTCATATCTTGTTGAAAGTCTTCCAACTGAAGCACTGTTTAATTTTATGAGTTTCAATGTGGAGGAGAACTGTCCTGTTGGAAGTCTTCCAACTGAAGCACTGTTTATTTTTCTGGTTTTCAGTATGGAAGAGTACAGTCCTGTTGGAAGTCATACCTTGTTGAAAGTCTTCCAACTGAAGCACTGTTTATTTTTCTGGGTTTCAGTGTGGAAGAGTACATTCCTGTTGGAGTCATACCTTGTTGAAAGTCTTCCAACTGAAGCACTGTTTATTTTTCTGAGTTTCAGTGTGGAGGAGTACAGTGCCGTTGGTAGCCATACCTTGTTGAAAGTCTTCCAACTGAAGCACTATTTATTTTTCTGGGTTTCAGTGTGAAGGAGTACGGCCCTTTTGGAAGTCTTTCAACTGAAGCACTGTTTATTTTTCTGAGTTTCAATGTTGAGGAGTACAGTCGTGTTGGAAGTCATACCTTGTTGAAAGTCTTCCAACTGAAGCACTGTTTATTTTTCTAAGTTTCAGTGTGGAGGAGTACTGTGCTATTGGAAGTCATACCTTGTTGAAAGCCTTCCAAACGAAGGACTCTTTATTTTTCTGGGTTTAAGTGTGGAAGAGTACAGTCCTGTTGGAAGTCATACCTTGTTGAAAGTCTTCCAACTGAAGCACACTGTTTATTTTTCTGGGTTTCAGTGTGGAGGAGTACAGTCCAGTTGGAAGTCATATCTTGTTGAAAGTCTTCCAACTGAAGCACTGTTTATTTTTCTGAGTTTCAATGTGGAGGAGAACTGTCCTGTTGAGTGGTCATACCTTGTGGAAAGTCTTCCAACCGAAGCACTGTTTTTTCTCTGTGTTTCAGTGTGGAAGAGTACAGTCCTGTTGGAAGTTATACCTTGTTGAAAGTCTTCCAACTGAAGCACTGTTTATTTTTCTAAATTTCAGTGTGGAGGAGTACTGTCCTGTTGGAAGTCATACCTTGTTGAAAGTCTTCAAACTGAAGCACTGTTTATTTTTCTGGGTTTAAGTTTGGTGGAGTACTGTCCTGTTGGAAGTCTTCCAACTGAAGAACTGTTTATTTTTCTGGGTTTCAGTGTGGAGGAGTACAGTCCTGTTGGAAGTCATACCTTGTTGAAAGTCTTCTAACTGAAGCACTTTTTAGTGTTCTGGGTTTCAGTGTGGAGGAATACAGTCCTGTTGGAAGTCATACCTTGTTGAAAGTCTTCCAACTGAAACACTGTTTATTTTTCTGGTTTTCAGTATGGAAGAGTATAGTCCTGTTGGAAGTCATACCTTGTTGAAAGTCTTCCAACTGAAGCACTGTTTATTTTTCTGGGATTCAGTGTGGAGCAGTACAGTCCTGTTGGAAGTCATATCTTGTTGAAAGTCTTCCAACTGAAGCACTGTTTATTTTTCTGGTTTTCAGTATGGAAGAGTATAGTCCTGTTGGAAGTCACACCTTGTTGAAAGTCTTCCAACTAAGCACTGCTTATTTTTCTGGGTTTCAGTGTGGAGGAGTACAGTCCTGTTGGAAGTCATACCTTGTTGAAAGTCTTCCAACTGAAGCACTGTTTATTTTTCTGGTTTTCAGTGTGGAGGAGTACCGTCCTGTTGGGATGTCATACCTTGTTGAAAGTCTTCCAACTGAAGCACTATTTATTTTTCTGGGTTTCAGTGTGGAGGAGTACTGTCCTGTTGGAAGTGTTCCAACTGAAGCACTGTTTATTTTTCTTGGTTTCAGTGTGAAGGAGTACAGTCCTGTTGGAAGTCATACCTTGTTTAAAGTGTTCCAACTGAAGCACTGTTTATTTTTCTGGGTTTCAGTGTGGAGGAGTACAGTCCTGTTGGAAGTCATATCTTGTTGAAAGTCTTCCAACTGAAGCACTGTTTAATTTTATGAGTTTCAATGTGGTGGAGAACTGTCCTGTTGGAAGTCTTCCAACTGAAGCACTGTTTATTTTTCTGGTTTTCAGTATGGAAGAGTACAGTCCTGTTGGAAGTCATACCTTGTTGAAAGTCTTCCAACGGAAGCACTGTTTATTTTTCTGGGTTTCAGTGTGGAGGAGTACAGTCCTGTTGGAAGTCACACCTTGTTGAAAGTCTTCCAACTAAGCATTACTTAATTTTCTGGGTTTCAGTGTGAAAAAGTACCGTCCTGTTGGAAGTCTTCAAACTGAAGCACTGTTTATTTTTCTGGGTTTCAGTGTGGAAGAGTACATTCCTGTTGGAGTCATACCTTGTTGAAAATCTTCCAACTGAAGCACTGTTTATTTTTCTGGGATTCAGTGTGGAGGAGTACCGTCCTGTTGGAAGTCTTACCTTGTTGAAAGTCTTCCAATTGAAGCACTGTTTATTTTTCTGTGTTTCAGTTTGGAGGAGTACTGTGTTGTTGGAAGTCATACCTTGTTGAAAATCTTCCAACTGAAGCACTGTTTATTTTTCTGGGTTTCAGTGTGGAGGAGTACAGTCCTGTTGGATGTCATACCTTGTTGCAAGTCTTCCAACTGAAGCATTGTTTATTTTTCTGGGTTTCAGTGTGGAGGAGTACCGTCCTGTTGGAAGTCTTCGAACTGAAGCACTGTTTATTTTTCTGGCTTTCAGTGTGGAAGAGTACATTCCTGTTAGAGTCATACCTTGTTGAAAGTCTTCCAACTGAAGCACTGTTTATTTTTCTGAGTTTCAGTGTGGAGGAGTACAGTCCTGTTGGAAGTCATACCTTGTTGAAAGTCTTACAACTGAAGAACTGTTTATTTTTCTTGCTTTCATGTGGAGGAGTACTGTCCTGTTGGAAGTCATACCTTGTTTAAAGTCTTCCAACTGAAGCACTGTTTATTTTTCTGGGTTTCAGTGTGGAGGAGTACCGTCCTGTTGGAAGCGATATCTTGTTGAAAGTCTTCCAACTGAAGCACTATTTATTTTTCTGGGTTTCAGTGTGAAGGAGTACCACCCTTTTGGAAGTCTTCCAACTGAAGAACTGTTTATTTTTCTGAGTTTCAATGTTGAGGAGTACAGTCCTGTTGGAAGTCATACCTTGTTGAATGTCTTCCAACTGAAGCACTGTTTATTTTTCTAAGTTTCAGTGTGGAGGAGTACAGTCCAGTTGGAAGTCATATTTTGTTGAAAGTCTTCCAACTGAAGCACTGTTTATTTTTCTGAGTTTCAATGTGGAGGAGAATTGTCCTGTTGAGTGGTCATACCTTGTTGAAAGTGTTCCAACTGAAGCTCTATTTATTTTTCTAGGTTTCAGTGTGGAATAGTACAGTCCTGTTGGAAGTCATATCTTGTTGAAAGTCTTCCAACTGAAGCACTGTTTATTTTTCTGGGTTTCAGTGTGGAGGAGTACTGTCCTGTTGGAAGTCATACCTTGTTGAAAGTCTTCCAACTGAAGCACTGTTTATATTTCTGGGTTTCAGTGTGGAGGAGTACAGTCCTGTTGGAAGTCATACCTTGTAGAAAGTCTTCCAACTGAAGCACTGTTTATTTTTCTAGGTTTCAGTGTGGAGGAGTACAGTCCTGTTGGAATTCATAACTTGTTGAAAGTCTTCCAACTGAAGCACTCTTTATTTTTCTGAGTTTCAGTGTGGAGGAGTACAGTCCTGTAGGAAGTCATACCTTGTTGAAAGTCTTCCAACTGAAGCACTGTTTATTTTTCTGGGTTTCAGTTTGGAGGAGTACCGTCCTGTTGGGAAACATAACTGGTTGCAAGTCCTCCGAGCTGGAACAACTTGCTGGAGTCCACATAATGTTTATCCTTACAATCTTTACAGCCAAAGAAGAAGGTTCCAACAACCTTGACATACCGTGCCATATGTTCACTTTTAGACTCCATTTTAGGCAGTTGTATCGAACACACGTGGAAAGTCGTTTCAGTGGAAAGCGTGGCTTTGCATCAGGAAGACGTAGTGCTTCAACACGTCAGAAGCAAATGTTTATCGTGTTGGTTTGTTTGTGAGTTCAGGTAGTTGTACCAGTCGAAGTGCGAAGGCATACTAGCGCAATCATTCGTGCATTTCATTTTGCAATGCCGTACGTGGTATCTACAGGTCTGTACTGGCTCTGTGTTTTATGGCCTCGTGAATACACACCACGTCATCTTATCTGGTTTGGGGCCTCCTTTTAAAGACGCTACGGGTTTCCTTGAATTACTTAACCTATTTCACAAATAAGTTAAAATAAGGCGCGTCCATGACAAGTACCGTACAGAGGTCTATTAAACATACACAACGGATCTGCTTTCAGCATACAAGAACATGTACAGAACCTTTTCCTTCGGGGTCGCCATCCTTGGCCGACGATGGCGCTAAGTAAAAATATGACGTTGGAAAGTCGAATAGCTACCACCACCAATAAGGTTTCAAAAAAGTTATTGTGAGCTTCTTGCGTTTTAAACGTCACGCAGCTGCAACCAATAAGTAAAAGCAAAAGAAAGAAACGTTATTGTTACCTTTTATACTAGGTAAAAAAAAATTCATGTTAGTTTTCGAGTTTGTTCAATTTCGCGTGAAACTACTTGAGGCCTCTCTTTACTAGAATTTTCCTAATTTTGAAATAACACACCAGATGAAAGGTAACTAATCAACACAATACACCGCCAACTTCGTGAACTACTATAATCGAATACTGTTACTTGTGGCTTCAAAGTGCAGAAAACGACTTTTTTAACAAATTTATTTAATTTTTGGCGGTATCTGGGTAAGAATTATGGAAGTTCGAACTCGTAGTTCGGCACGCTAGCCAGTGATTAGTCCTATTAACTGTCGATCAACAGTGTCTTTTATTCACTCCTGGTAAGGAAAAGGTATTATAAATATGTAAATAGCACTGTTAGAACCATTTCTCGAATAGTAAAGATAAAACGTAATTCGTGTATACGTTATACATTTGATATAGTTGGTTTTATACGGTGGGTACTAAAATGATCTGAGGGTCGCGAGCTCGAAACCCCATCACACCAAGCATGCTCGCCCTTTCAGCCGTGGGGGCGTTATAATGTGGCGGTCAATACCACTATTCGTTGATAAAAGAGTAGCCCAAGAGTTGGCGGTGGGTGTTGATGACTAGCTGCCTTCCCTCTAGTCTTACACTGCTAAATTAGGGATGGTTAGCGCAGATAGCTCTCGTGTAGCTTTGCGCGAAAAAGAAACAAACAGACTAAAATGATCACGAAGACAGTTAAAATCAATTTACCTATTGTTTATTTCAAACGGTAAACACGGTTTACAAATTAAACGCTGTTCTAACCGATACAACTGTACAGTCACTTTATATTTAAATTGATCACGTGACATACTTCCACCTGTTGCTGCGTCTTTACCAAAGGTATTGATAACACGAAAAATTCAATATTGAATTTCAATGAATGAACCATTAAATTACTTAATGCATACTTCATTTGTTATCGAATTGTACGAAAATTAGACATTGTAAAATGTCACAACAGTCGTGGGTCTGGGCATGGCCAGGTGGTTGGGGCGTTCGACTCCCAGTCTGTGAGTCGTGGGTACTAATCCCCATTCCACCAGACATGTTGGCCCTTTCAGCCGTGAGGGCGTTATAATGTGACGGCCAATCTCACTGTTTGTTGATAAAAGGATAACCCAAGAATCTCTAGGAACGGCTAACGCAGATAACCTTCGTGTAGCCTTGCGCTAATTTCCAACCAAACTCAACACACGCATGTTTATACATATCTGTTAGTTGGCTTTCCAGAAACAAAAAAAAGTGAGACACACACACACAAAATAAGCATTATAAATTGTCAAAACTCGAAGGTAGCAAAAATGAACTCAATTCTGAATTTGACTGTTAAAATAATGTGAAAACTACCTATTAGAAACATTGAGACTAAAATAATTTTTGCTATGTGTGCGTGAGATGAAAACTTAAATATTATTGGACCATGTACATGGTGAAAACCACTCATATAAAACTGTTGAAAACCATTTAACAAAATCGAAACCTCTGCAGATGATGGAAACCACGTGCGCAGCGTCCTCATACGGTTATTTCCGTATTATCAGGACTTGATTGGCAACAAACTATATTTCACAAGAAAGCTGACATAGAGTTAACAGTTTAAACTCGTTTCCGTGTCTTCTACAGTCTGTAGGGAAATATGATAAAATATGAGTAATTAAACAGGTCAAGTCAATTTACCGAAACTATGGTATTATTGTAGAATGTTTAGATAGATTCGAATTTGTTCCAAACGTACAGCCATCTTCCTTATTTTCTTCTTTCAAGAAGGTTCTACACAGAATCTGAAACACTTCGCTCGAGTCGTCTGCTGTAAATGATTCAAATTGCGAAACTTTAGAAATAGTGAAACTAAATTAACAGTTTGAGAATTACGTTCATCACATGTAACGACAACAACAAAATTACTGAATAAGTGATATAAAACAACAACAAAACTACTGAACTTTATGTGAATAAGTGATGTAAAAACAACGACAAAACTACTAAACTTTATGTGAATAAGTGATGTAAAAAACAACAAAACTACTGAACTTCATGTGAATAAGTGATGTAAAAACAACGACAAAACTACTGAACTTTATGGGAATAAGTGATGTAAAAAACAACAGTAAAACTACTGAACTTTATGTGAATAAGTAATGTAAAAACAACAACAAAATTATTTAACTTTATGTGAATAAGTTATTTACGTATTTTAATACCGATTAAAGTCGCTGAGTGATGACGAATTGTTGGAAAGCCAGCCTAAGATTACGTGTTCTCACAACAATAGGAGTTACAAAATCGTTCCGGTAATAACGGAAACTGTAGATGTTATTACAAGCGTTATTTAAAGAGGCGTCATATCGAACGTTTCGCAACACGATGCAATCAGTTTCGTTTTTAGGTATATGGATACGTTTAGTATTTAAGTATATTCTGATTTTATCGTAAAATTTTCATTTTCATTTTTTTTCACATGTTTCAATTGATTGAGCAACAGTGACACAGGTGGCGCTCGCTTCTCAGAGGGTCTGTTTCTTTGAAGTTAAGTACAAACTACGCAATGGCCTATTTGTGCTCTAGCCACCACGGGTATCGAAACCTAGCATGTAAATTTGCAGGCGCACCGCTGCGTCACTTGAAAGGATTCTTATAGAGACAGTATTATGGAAGTTGATATATATTGCTGTGACCTATTGGACATAACTCTCTCTCAAGTTCAATCCTAAAATGTAATAAATATATTTTACAAATTCTTAATAAATCTTGAAGATGGCCCGGCATGGCCAAGCGTGTTAAGGCGTGCGACTCGTAATCTGAGGGTCGCGGGTTCGCAACCTCTTCGAGCCAAACATGCTCGTCCTTTCAGCTGTGGGGACGTTATAATGTGACGGTCAATCCCACTATTCGTTGGTAAAAGAGTAGTCCAAGAATTGGCGGTGGGTAGTGATGACTAACTGTCTTCCCTCTAGTCTTACACTGCTAAATTAGGGACAGCTAGCACAGATAGCCCTCGAGTAGCTTTGTGCGAAATTCGAAAAAACAAAAACAAACAAACAATTTTGAAGATAATTTAGCATTCACCAGGATTATCGTCATCTATACACAACATGCATGTGTTTATTAGGGTCATCATCAGCTAGACACAACACGTATGTGCTTATTAGGGTCATCATAATTTAGACACAACACGCATGGTTTTTTTAGGGTTATTATAATGTAGACACAATATACATGTGTTATTAGGATTATCATAATTTAGACATAACATGCAAGTGTTATTAGGGTTATCATCATTTAGACACAACGAGCATGTGTTCATAAGAATTATAATTAATTTGTAAATAGTGAACAGTTTAAAACACGTCATAAACTGTGACCATTCTTAAACCGTAAACAAACAAGTTAAGTGATGTAAGTATAAAAGAGATCTGTTATTGTACAATTGCTTCAATTTAAACTCTGTGATATTCAACACTTTTGGTCTTTTAAAGGGAATTTCTTTAGATAAGTGGTAACAAGCAATCTATATGATGAAATACATTCACGTAACTTTACATAAAAAAGGCTTCTAATGAAGTAATGAATATATTTCAGGATTTGTACTTTTTAATTAAACAACAAATGGTCAGAAATTAATTTTCGGTAGGGAGATGATTAACAAAGAAATAATTAATATAAAAATTGCTGTCCCTTTTCAAATTTAAGAAATAGGTTTAACTGAATTGGGGTATTAAAGTTACCTGAGTAAAGATTTCTTTCATCAAAGTAGGTTACACTGTACAGATTTTCTCGCCTGTGAATTAGTGGAAGCAGCACTTTAGGATAAATTTATTTATAACATTCAACTACATGATGGCGATGCATGTGATTAAATTCGGGGTCACATGAAGACTTGTTAACTGGTTAAGAGTTCATAAGCCTCATTCAGACGACAAGTCTACTCCGGAAAACATCTCTGTCTACTTGCAACTAGGACAGAAAGTCACTTGAAAACATAAAAATGGCCTTTATTGGTGAGGCCTCGTAACTTGTCCAAGTGACTTGTCGATACGTTACAAAAGAGTACGACTATACAGGGGGCGCTCTCCCAGTTTTTTTTTTTTTCTTTTTTCAATTAGGGAAACATCTACAGTAATTCAGGGATTTGAGGGCCAGCTAGGCCTTTATTGAATTCCAAGGGGAAAGATTCCCTCTAGAAGTTAGAGCATTTCATGTTTATTGAACAATGAAAAGATGGAATTACTACCACCTGAAACGCGTATTTCATAATCCTTGTTGTTTTCAGAAAGGAACATCCACCAGGTACTTATTGATAAAGAGAAGGCTTAGGATATAACTTTGCAAGGTTTTGCTTTTCTCAGTTGGCTTAATTAACTACTTGAATGTTTAGATACTAATACATTGTAAGTCATATTGCTTGACAAAGATAACTTATATTGTGTAATCCAAGATATATTATTTCCTTGGATTTTGCAAGCACTTTACTTCAATATTTACATTATATAGTCGGAAATGGTCACGATGTTCTGATATTGTTACAAAGATTCCAAAAGTGTCTCCCACTTTGTATTTCTGATTGGATCCAGCGATGAAAATCATAAGACGTGTAAAATGTACATATCCAGCTTATGATCACACAGTATAACACCTGCTCTCAAACGTCACCTGTACAAATACATATACACACACTCATTTAAGATGCACAGTATATATGTATTTCACGTGCGATTATAAAGTAATCTATCACACGCTAAAAAAGCATTGAAGACAACCTGTATTATTATGTGATTCTGACGTCATTCAACAAACAGAAACGTGTACCACTATTACGTAGAATAATTTGACCAATCATCAAAACCTCACTATACTGTAACACAACTTGTGGACCAGTCTTTGGGTGCATTACAATAAGTAAGACTAGTGATTTCTGGTTCTGAAAATGGATTGGTGTTTTGCATATTTTCATAGCAAAACAGCTGTGAAAACCGATAACTTTTACTTGGATGAAAATAACTTCCCGTTGTTCAAAACATCGCTGATAACTAATATCCTTCTTACAGCCTCCAATACTCTATATTCGATTCTCTTGGAAGATATGGTACATGTAGCTTAAAAGTTGAGATATCTAGTTCGAAATCATATCGTAATTTGTTATGTAACAGTAGTTACACACGACAGAATATCACTCTTATGCCCTTGTCCATGAGCCTGCAATTCGCAAATATTCGAACCAAATGTTTCTTTGAGTCCATTGCTGAGTATGAGTTGAAAGAATACATAAACCAAGTTATAATGTATTGCACTTTTAGCCACCAGGTATCACTCTGTTTACTGCAGATAAAAACACTGACTAACAACTAAGAAGGGTTATAGCTCATGGAAAATTAAACCCCTCCTTGAAACTCCTCCGCTATATTTGTCTTACGTACGTAAACGATAAAACTTTACGTTTTTAGATTCAAATAACGTTTAATTTGAAATGTTCTAAACATTTAGAAAACAATAAAAACTACCACAAAAACACAGTTTAATAATTTTATCAATTTATTTATTACACAGATAATAATCGATGAAAATGAGGCTTGGATTATGAATATATTTTCATGATATTTTCAAATAACGTTTCTTGACATTTCTAGTCTCTTGTAGTCATTTTTAATCTGATTAATTAAATTTCAATGGCTTCTTCTATGAGCAACAATGAACGCCACTACTGCAAATTTCAGTAAAACCATTTTCTCGAAAACAGTGCAATTAAAGCAACTAAATCTACCCCGCCCCCTTCGTTGGCATGACGGTACATCTGCAGACTTACTACACTACAAATCGGGTTTCAATACTCGTGATTGGTAGAGCACAGATAGTGCAGCTTTGTATTTAATTACAAACAAGCCAACTAAACAATCGAGTGATAGATCTTTATTTATCAATATTGTTGGTTTTTGGTAATTATTCTAAGATCTTATGGGACAAGTTCGGAACCGGAAGTGAGCAAAGAGCCTCGAGAAGGTGCACGAGGACACTGTAATTTTCATAAATAATTTGAAATATATAGTCTACTCCTTAATAATTATTTTCATAATATACGTTGAACTAGTTATGTGTCGTGCGAAGACAGCTACTTAGGTAGGTGGAGATCAGCAAAGTTTTTACTCTTACCAGAACTCAAACCATTGACGGCCCGGCATGGCCAGGTGGTTAAGACGTTCAGCTCGTAATCTGAGAGTTACGGGTTCGAATCCATATCGCACTAAACATACTCGCCCTTTCAATCGTGGGGGTATTATAATGTGACGGCCAATCCCACTATTCATTGGTAAAATAGTAGCCCAAGAGTTGGCGGTGGGTGGTGATGGCTAGTTACCCTCTCTCTAGTCTTACACTGCTAAATTAGGGACGGCTAACATAGATAGTCTTCGTGTAGCTCTGTGCGAAATTCGAAACAAACAAACAGTTGACAGTCAGCTAGAGTTAAATTGTTCTAAAACGAAGCGTTCCCGAACTCCACCTCTTTCAAAATCTCATCTTAGCCATTGATAGCTAGTCGTTTATAAGCTGTACGTTTTGTAACAAAGAGACTACTTTGATAAGAAAACTGCTGAGGAAACGTTTCGACCAAATCTCATGTTATACAGAGTTAGAGAAATAAAATTACTAGAGGTTCTATAAATGCGGACAGGAACTTTAATGAAAAACAGTGGTTGACCTGACTAGCTAATGTCCTCTGTATCCATTTGCTGCAGAATGGTTATGAGATCAAACACTTCATCTAATAAAGGAAAGTGTAGTCGGCAGAGAAAGTAATCAAACAGAAATAAAATGTAAATGTGAAGAATTGTTCAGACTACTAGATGTAAATGTGAAGAATTGTTCAGACTACTAGATGTAAATGTAAAGAAGTGTTCAGACCACTAGATGTAAATGTAAAGAAGTGTTCAGACTACTAGATGTAAATGTAAAGAAGTGTTCAGACCACTAGATGTAAATGTAAAGAAGTGTTCAGACCACTAGATGTAAATGTAAAGAAGTGTTCAGACTACTAGATGTAAATGTAAAGAAGTGTTCAGACCACTAGATGTAAATGTAAAGAAGTGTTCAGACTACTAGATGTAAATGTAAAGAAGTGTTCAGACCACTAGATGTAAATGTGAAGAAGTGTTCAGACTACTAGATGTAAATGTGAAGAAGTGTTCAGACCACTAGATGTAAATGTAAAGAAGTGTTCAGACTACTAGATGTAAATGTAAAGAAGTGTTCAGACCACTAGATGTAAATGTAAAGAAGTGTTCAGACCACTAGATGTAAATGTAAAGAAGTGTTCAGACTACTAGATGTAAATGTAAAGAAGTGTTCAGACCACTAGATGTAAATGTGAAGAAGTGTTCAGACTACTAGATGTAAATGTGAAGAAGTTTTCAGACTACTAGATGTAAATGTAAAGAAGTGTTCAGACCACTAGATGTAAATGTAAAGAAGTGTTCAGACTACTAGATGTAAATGTAAAGAAGTGTTCAGACCACTAGATGTAAATGTGAAGAAGTGTTCAGACTACTAGATGTAAATGTGAAGAAGTTTTCAGACTACTAGATGTAAATGTGAAGAAGTTTTCAGACCACTAGATGTAAATGTAAAGAAGTGTTCAGACTACTAGATGTAAATGTAAAGAAGTGTTCAGACCACTAGATGTAAATGTGAAGAAGTGTTCAGACTACTAGATGTAAATGTGAAGAAGTTTTCAGACTACTAGATGCAAATGTGAAGAAGTGTTCAGACTACTAGATGTAAATGTGAAGAAGTGTTCAGACCACTAGATGTAAATGTGAAGAAGTTTTCAGACTACTAGATGTTCAAATGTTTGTAAACTGACAGATAAATATGGTCAAATAACATTTGTTTTCATATGAAGGGAACTCATCGAAATAACAGTCCCTTACATAACCCCGTTGTATCTGTTACTAAAAAATAAACCTATACAATAGTGCTTATACCATCGGGATTAGACTATTACTCAACGGGTGTATGTGATGAGGTCAGTTTAATCACAATTTACATTGTTATGCACTGTTCTGCAGTGATGGTAGATTTAGAGACTGAACATTACCATGGATCCATCCTGTAAAGTCTCTATTGTACAAGTGGTGTACTGTGTACTGTCACGAGGATCATTTTCTTGGCACGGATTAGGCGCACTGATTCTTCTCAAGTTTCACTTCTCTGTTTGGGAACACTTGCAACCCTAACTGATCACGCGCTCCTCTCCGTAATGCTCTACTTTTATCCAAGTAAAGATGGTTCCTTGCAGGACAATGATACCATCAGCCATACAGTTCAAATTATCCACGATTGATGCAGAACAATAATAATATCAAATCGAGCCTGATTGGTTCACTAACCTTGGTATAAATTTACATCATCAACTCTATCCTCTACAATGTTTTCATCTTAACATCACTGAGAATCTTTGGAAGTTTGGCTTATCAGGGTACATATTATATTACCGTCAGCTATACTTGAATTTAAGACCATACTTTTTCTGATATTAGTGCATGTATATACGTTTAAGTGGATGCTAACGATACATTTTCAAAATGATAGTTTAATTGGCTATCGATCAAATGTTGTTAATAATAGTTTTTATTGAGTTATTACATAGGGATAAATTTATCAACAAGAGAACATTCTGATTTTTAAGTAACCTAAGTACGTATTGTTCAGATCTTGCCATAGCATACTTTTATTTGTGGAAAGCGCCATCTCTTGGTTAAAAATGTAAAAATATGGATTACAATATTTTCGTATTCTTCTTGACAATCCAAGACCACACCGATGGGTTATTAGTTTTAATCAAATATTTCAGTTGTGACTTTCGAAACCAAAAAAATGTTCCCACAGTTAAAAATAAAAATAAATTCTACAATTTTACTTAATCTACGATTGTTAACACATCAAGACAAACGCCGACCAACATAAAACAGTGAACATACCTACATATATCACTTTATTAACGTTTTTGCACAAGACAGATTACGTATTTACATTAGACGTTCTTATACGGTAACACTGGTGAAACATTATACACTGTATAATAAAAACACTTAAACACGCAAAGTTGCTTTTCAAAAATTCATAAAACCACGTATTCGTCGACTTGTTTCTTTATCAGTATTTTATTTTCAATGAAATACAGGACCCTCCACAATTTACAGATAAGAGTAAGCAATTATAAAGCACTGTAAGATATTGTTTTTTTTCAAATACATGAGCGTGGAATTAATTTTCACCTTGAGGAGCGTGTTTTGGCACTCACTAGCGAAATAACATAAGTGTTTAAAGGTCTATGAGACTTGGTTTGTTTGCCTCAAGTGTTCAAAGCCTATAAGATTTGATTTGTTTTCTACAAGTGTTTATGACCTATGAGATTTGATTTGTTTGCAACAAATGTTTAACGCCTGTAAGATTTGATTTGTTTTCCACAAGTGTTTATGACCTATAAGATTTGATTTATTTGCAACAAGTGTTTAACGCCTGTAAGATTTGATTTGTTTTCCACAAGTGTTTATGACCTATAAGATTTGGTTTGTTTGCCAGTTTAATTAAGGGTTTTCCATTACGAGACTAGGTTCACGTTTTCAACAAATTCATTACTTTAAATGAAAATACAAATAATAAGGGTCGTGGAGTATTTCTTTGTTTCTAATTGATATGTTGTGTGCAAAAACGAACGACATTTAACGCCAGCCACACATGATTGTATACATATTTAAAGTAAATTCAAATGTGAAGTTTTATTTGTTTGTTTTAGAATTTTCGT
Organism: Tachypleus tridentatus; assembly: GCF_004210375.1. Lineage (NCBI taxonomy): Eukaryota > Metazoa > Arthropoda > Merostomata > Xiphosura > Limulidae > Tachypleus > Tachypleus tridentatus. The sequence continues at coordinate 33,219,871 of NC_134834.1, forward strand.
GCGAAGCTATAAAAGAGCTATCTGCATACATGTCGTTCCCTACTTTTGAATTGATGGGCTAGAGGGAAGACCTTAAGTAAATAGCATCCATCGCCAGCTGTTGGATTAACCTAATTTAATCAAATAGTGGGATTTGATTATCACTCTCGCACTGCATCCATCAAGCTAAAATGTTGAGGACAATGGGACACCCCTGGATTCACAGTCCGGATACACTAACCACTGGACTGGTGTCAGTCTACTTAGTTTTTCCTAGATTTACAGTCCGGATAAACTAACCACTGGACTAGTGTCAGTCTACTTAATTTGTCCTGGATTCACAGTCCGTATACACTAACCACTGGACTATTGTCAGTCTACTTAATTTGTCCTGGATTCACAGTCCGTATACACTAACCACTGGACTAGTCTCAGTCTACTTAATTTTTCCTGGATTCACAGTTTAGATTAACTAACCACTGGACTAGTGTCAGTTTACATAATTTTTCCTGGATTCACACTCCGGATACACTAACCACTGGACTAGTGTCAGTCTACTTAATTTGTCCTGGATTCACAGTCCGTATACACTAACCACTGGACTAGTCTCAGTCTACTTAATTTTTCCTAGATTCACAGTCCGGATAAACTAACCACTGGACTAGTGTCAGTCTACTTAATTTTCCATGGATTCACAGTCCGTATACACTAACCACTGGACTAGTCTCAGTCTACTTAATTTTTCCTGGATTCACAGTTTGAATAAACTAACCACTGGACTAGTGTCAGTTTACTTAATTTTTCCTGGATTCACACTCCGGATACACTAACCACTGGACTAGTGTCAGTCTACTTAATTTGTCCTGGATTCACAGTCCGTATACACTAACCCTGGACTAGTCTCAGTCTACTTAATTTTTCCTGGATTCACAGTTTAGATTAACTAACCACTGGACTAGTGTCAGTTTACATAATTTTTCCTGGATTCACACTCCGGATACACTAACCATTGTACTAGTGTCAGTCTACTTAATTTGTCCTGGATTCACAGTCCGTATACACTAACCACTGGACTAGTCTCAGTCTACTTAATTTTCCATGGATTCACAGTCCGTATACACTAACCACTGGACTAGTCTCAGTCTACTTAATTTTTCCTGGATTCACAGTTTGGATAAACTAACCACTGGACTAGTGTCAGTTTACTTAATTTTTCCTGGATTCACACTCCGGTACACCAACCACTGGACTAGTGTCAGTTTACTTAATTTGTCCTGGATTCACAGTCCGTATACACTAACCACTGGACTAGTCTCAGTCTACTTAATTTTTCCTAGATTCACAGTTCGGATAAACTAACCACTGGACTAGTGTCAGTCTACTTAATTTTCCATGGATTCACAGTCCGTATACACTAACCACTGGACTAGTGTCAGTCTACTTAATTTGTCCTGGATTCACAGTCCGTATACACTAACCACTGGACTAGTCTCAGTCTACTTAATTTTCCTGGATTCACAGTTTGAATAAACTAACCACTGGACTAGTGTCAGTTTACTTAATTTTTCCTGGATTCACACTCCGGATACACTAACCACTGGACTAGTGTCAGTTTACTTAATTTTTCCTGGATTCACACTCTGGATACACTAACCACTGGACTAGTGTCAGTCTACTTTATTTTTCCTGGATTCACAGTCCGTATACACTAACCCTGGACTAGTCTCAGTCTACTTAAATTTTCCTGGATTCACAGTTTGGATAAACTAACCACTGGACTAATGTCAGTTTACTTAATTTTCCTGGATTCACACTCCGGATACACTAACCACTGGACTAGTGTCAGTTTACTTAATTTTTCCTGGATTCACACTCCGGATACACTAACCACTGGACTAGTGTCAGTTTACTTAAATTTTCCTGGATTCACAGTTTGGATAAACTAACCACTGGACTAATGTCAGTTTACTTAATTTTTCCTGGATTCACACTCCGGATACACTAACCACTGGACTAGTGTCAGTTTACTTAATTTTTCCTGGATTCACACTCCGGATACACTAACCACTGGACTAGTGTCAGTTTACTTAATTTTTCCTGGATTCACACTCTGGATACACTAACCACTGGACTAGTGTCAGTTTACTTAATTTGTCCTGGATTCACAGTCCGTATACACTAACCCTGGACTAGTCTCAGTCTACTTAATTTTTCCTGGATTCACAGTTTAGATTAACTAACCACTGGACTAGTGTCAGTTTACATAATTTTTCCTGGATTCACACTCCGGATACACTAACCATTGTACTAGTGTCAGTCTACTTAATTTGTCCTGGATTCACAGTCCGTATACACTAACCCTGGACTAGTCTCAGTCTACTTAATTTTTCCTGGATTCACAGTTTAGATTAACTAACCACTGGACTAGTGTCAGTTTACATAATTTTTCCTGGACTCACACTCCGGATACACTAACCATTGTACTAGTGTCAGTCTACTTAATTTGTCCTGGATTCACAGTCCGTATACACTAACCACTGGACTAGTCTCAGTCTACTTAATTTTTCCTGGATTCACAGTTTGGATAAACTAACCACTGGACTAGTGTCAGTTTACTTAATTTTTCCTGGATTCACACTCCGGGTACACTAACCACTGGACTAGTGTCAGTTTACTTAATTTGTCCTGGATTCACAGTCCGTATACACTAACCACTGGACTAGTCTCAGTCTACTTAATTTTTCCTAGATTCACAGTCCGGATAAACTAACCACTGGACTAGTGTCAGTCTACTTAATTTTCCATGGATTCACAGTCCGTATACACTAACCACTGGACTAGTGTCAGTCTACTTAATTTGTCCTGGATTCACAGTCCGTATACACTAACCCTGGACTAGTCTCAGTCTACTTAATTTTTCCTGGATTCACAGTTTGAATAAACTAACCACTGGACTAGTGTCAGTTTACTTAATTTTCCTGGATTCACACCCGGATACACTAACCACTGGACTAGTGTCAGTTTACTTAATTTTTCCTGGATTCACACTCTGGATACACTAACCACTGGACTAGTGTCAGTCTACTTTATTTGTCCTGGATTCACAGTCCGTATACACTAACCCTGGACTAGTCTCAGTCTACTTAAATTTTCCTGGATTCACAGTTTGGATAAACTAACCACTGGACTAATGTCAGTTTACTTAATTTTTCCTGGATTCACACTCCGGATACACTAACCACTGGACTAATGTCAGTTTACTTAATTTTTCCTGGATTCACACTCCGGATACACTAACCACTGGACTAGTGTCAGTTTACTTAATTTTTCCTGGATTCACACTCCGGATACACTAACCACTGGACTAGTGTCAGTTTACTTAATTTTTCCTGGATTCACACTCTGGATACACTAACCACTGGACTAGTGTCAGTTTACTTAATTTGTCCTGGATTCACAGTCCGTATACACTAACCCTGGACTAGTCTCAGTCTACTTAAATTTTCCTGGATTCACAGTTTGGATAAACTAACCACTGGACTAATGTCAGTTTACTTAATTTTTCCTGGATTCACACTCCGGATACACTAACCACTGGACTAGTGTCAGTTTACTTAATTTTCCTGGATTCACACTCGGATACACTAACCACTGGACTAGTGTCAGTTTACTTAATTTTCCTGGATTCACAGTCTGGATACACTAACCACTGGACTAGTGTCAGTTTACTTAATTTGTCCTGGATTCACGGTCCGTATACACTAACCTGGACTAGTCTCAGTCTACTTAAATTTTCCTGGATTCACAGTTTGGATAAACTAACCACTGGACTAATGTCAGTTTACTTAATTTTTCCTGGATTCACACTCCGGATACACTAACCACTGGACTAGTGTCAGTCTACTTAATTTGTCCTGGATTCACAGTCTGTATACACTAACCCTGGACTAGTCTCAGTCTACTTAATTTTTCCTGGATTCACAGTTTGGATAAACTAACCACTGGACTAGTGTCAGTTTACTTAATTTTTCCTGGATTCACACTCCGGATACACTAACCACTGGACTAGTGTCAGTTTACTTAATTTTTCCTGGATTCACAGTCCGGATACACTAACCACTGGACTAGTCTCAGTCCACTTAATTTTTATATTCGCCTAATTTGAATCAAGGAAGGGCTCGTTTTGATGTGACCTCATACGTCACAAACAAATGGCACACATTCTAAGCGTTCTTTTTAACGAGTTGTAGACTGCAAACAGAATTTTATGTATAAAAATTGCGATTAGCAGTAAAAGCCATAATTATTACAACACATGATTATTAACAGGCAGTTACGTCGCTACAAGTGTAAAGGGAGTTTTTTTTTACCAACTCAAACTTTCTCTCTCCTCCAATTTTAATTCTACACACATGTAGCAAATGCAATGCTTATAACAACAAAAACAAACAAAAACGACTACACGCGCACGACCGTTTTACGATAAGTTTTTGTTCTCGGATACTAGAAGCCAACCAAATATATACCACAACAACAAGTATTCCCTTTAACCCAACTTTTCATACAAATGACATTTCTGCACTAAATAATTGTTTATTTAATTAAATAATGCTCGAAAGAATATTATTAATCAATTCTATTTTGAAGGAACTTGTTACCTCTCCCATCTACTCCCAAAACTGTTAGATATTATAATAAAAAACCTTCTGATCCTTTCTAAGCTCTGAAGGTATGTGAATACTGTGGGGTTTCAAAATTCAAAACAAAGTACTTTTTGAAACGCAATGTTTAAAATTTCTGGGTAGGAGAATAATAAGTTCCTTTAAAATTTAGCTTAATCATGTCTTGTTTTGTCTTCCCCCAAAAAATCAAATTGACTTGTCCTTCCTTCCTCAACTGTGTTTTGGGTGCTGGTGCCTCAATTGTTACCAGGGGAAATATGGCATCACAGGGTATCTATCACAAAACAGAGACGAACAGAGTCAATAACAAACTCCGTAAAGTAGTGCCTTATCCTGAAGTTCGGCTAGCGTATCTAACACTCATTGTTATGTTTAGTCTTTGTGTGAATGGAACTTTTGGTATATTGTTTCAGTTACGCCCTCTATATCAAATAATTAATACGTCACAAATATTTCGCTGATTATTTTTTATTACAAGTGTTAAAAATAATTCGTCTCACAATTAACTCTGGTCAGGAAACCACGTTGGAGTTGTGCTTTATCTTTATCAGCTTTCTGGGACCCTTGGATCTTTTACCATTACTTACACAACCGAAACTAACACAATCAATATTCTACGTATAATTAATTATATGGTATAGAATTATGAGAAACAAGGAAACTATTAAACTGCCCTGAACAATAAAAAAGAAAAATTAGGAACAAAATTCCTTTCTAGTGGTTTTGATATGAAAAAAAATCTTGACGTTAGAGCTCACAGCTTTGTTTGCTTTTGTTAAGCATGTTATTTGTGCTGTGCCTACATTGGGAATCGAGCTCCGAAACTCAGCGTTATTAGTTCTCGAGCTACTTGATGAGACACTAGAGACAGGTTTTATAGCGCTTGGTAATGAATTAGTTTTACACAGTTTCTATGTGCTTAGACTGGTTCTTCTGAGATTTGTTTTTCTCAGAAGAGAAATTCCAACCCCAGTAGTAAGGCTTTGGACCTTTCCCACAGTGTAACATGACCCGCCACCTGCCGGTTTGCCTATCGAAATACCAATAAAAGTTACCTATTATGCAGCCGATAAAGAGAAACACAAAAGAGACGAACACACAAAGCAACATAATGAGTTTAAACGTATCTTGATCAGGATTCGACACAACATAGGACGGAATTGAAAGCCATGGTGCCAACGAAGATAAAATGATGAAACCCGCAAAAAATATTATAGAAAAAGATTCCGAAATGCATTGTTTCCGTCTTCTTTTCTTCTCGATTGATAGCGAAGCTATCGAAGAGTCCTCTGGATATCTAAAAAATAAAAAAAAAACTTTAAAGTTAGATTGAATACTATTGAATAAATAAAAAAATAAAATGTGGTAAAAATACGAAACCATCAAACCAATAAATAGAAAGACTTCTATTCAAATACACTGGTTTTACCGAATTTTTTCATCGAAAGTAAAACGTTATAAAGTAGAAATAATTTTAATGTAATAGCGTCTGAATTACCTTGTGTACAGTTACGTCTCCACACCTACTGTTGCGGAGTACAGCAGGGGCATAGTGATAGAACACGCGCCATACTTTCGCATTTGGCGTAAATGATCAAACATTATGCTTCACTTCATGGCTGTTGTTGAGGCGACTGGCCTACCACCTGATTTGTCACTTTGAGCTAATATACTACTTTTATTATTTTAAGACATTTTACTGGGGACGAAAAGTGTTACCTCATCCTGTATTTTTATAAACTAGACTTGCTAGTTTCACTTCAGAGACTGAACAACTGGGGGACGTTTTAGTGGACAGCTTCTGTTTTGAATTTTATGAAAAACACTTAACCATCAAAATCGACATAATCAACAACAACCAAGACAAAATTGTCAATAATAAAACTCCAACCTTACTGTGTCCATTCTGTGTAAAACTAGAAGGTAACCAAATATAAATAGTAATAATAATATATGCTAACAAATCTATAACTATTTTTGTTCTTCCGAAGGATTCGCATTTGCAATTCGGTAAACGAGTCTTACCTATTTAGCTTCAGACATTAATTCATACATTTTGATATCGAACATCAAGCGTGAAAAAAAATTGCGTTGATTCTTGTTATTACCGAGAAGTTTACAGATTTTATACGTTTCAAGATATATAAATACGAGTTGTTACAATTATGATATTGGTGTCTCGTGCAGAAAAAGTACTACTCATAATCATAACACATTGTGTGGTAAGCAGGTGAAGACACCTTCCGAATTTTATGTTGTCATAATGAATATACTGGAACTCTCGTGCGAACTCCAGAAGCGTTCGATACAGTCGCATGCCCTTAATTTCTGTGACGTCATCTAGGCCTAGAACAACGTTTAAACATATGGAACTCTTGTCTCTATTCCGTAATAATTTAGCCTTCAGGCAATGTGATCTATTTTTACAGGCCTCAAAATGAAATATTCACTGGCACAATATATGCCAAAAATTTTCTCAACCCAAACGAGCCGTTTTTACATATATATTTTTTTCCACAAGTGGGTTTTCTCGACATCACTGATTCACTGGCACAATTCTGTAGGAAACAAAATATGCAAAGCTTGACCATATTACAAGAGGGAAACTTCAATAGCCGCAGAATTTGAAATTCTTTTAGACAGGAATAGAGTAAATTAATCTATAAGATCTTTTTTTTCTTTCCTTTTTATCAGATATATTGTGCCAGAAATACCAAGCATGGAGCGCGCGGCGTACACCTGGTTCGATTTTATTATTCAATAAAATCTTTACAAGCCTACTCTGAAATTGAAATTATTTTTTAAGCAGAATTAAAGTAAATTAAGCTCTGAGATCTTGGGCATGAGCAAATACGTCAGTTGAAAGGGTTTGATCTCCTGAGTCCAAAACTCTAATTATATCTTAAATCGGTCAATATATGACAGAGATAAGCTGTGAACTGAAAGTTTGCACTTGGAGAAAAACCCTACAAAAACAAGAACAAACTCAGAGCCATTCTATAAACCGGTAAACTTGCTTCATTTCATTCGTTAATTAGTTAGCTTGTTTTAATTTAGCATAAAACTACATGAGGGGCTATCTGAGCTAGCAATCACTAGCTCAGTAGAGTAAGACTGCCAAGAGGGAAGGCAGATAGTCATCAAGTCTTGGCTACTCTTTCACCAACGAATAGTGGGTTTGACTGTCACATTATAACGGTCTCAGGGTTAAAATGGCGATATGTTTGGTGTGACGAGGATTCGAACCCGCGATCCTCAGATAAGGAGTCGAGGGTCCTATCCACCTAGCTTTGCTGTGCCGTTGCATTTAGTTATACGAATCAAAACGCCAACCAAAATCGGAAATGAAAATAGTTTTAAAATCTGTCCAACTAGTATCGTTTTATTTATTTGTCCATGGAATGGACACAACATCTATAAACTTTTGGTATACTTGTATCCCTTATAGCTATAACTTTTATATGAATTAAAACCGGAATCACAATTTGTAAAGTGTAATCATTATTTCAGCATACAGATAAGTGTATAAAGCAGCAAAGTATGGATTAAATTATATACATTTGTGACTGTGGTATTAATTCCTGCTTCGTTTCAAAACTTATAATTTTTAATACTTTTGTTTGTATACTTTCACCTTTAAAGGCCCGGCATGGCCTAGCGCGTAAGGCGTGCGACTCGTAATCCGAGGGTCGCGGGTTCGCGCCCGCGTCGCGCTAAACATGCTCGCCCTCCCAGCCGTGGGGGTGTATAATGTGACGGTCAATCCCACTATTCGTTGGTAAAGAGTAGCCCAAGAGTTGGCGGTGGGTGGTGATGTCTAGCTGCCTTCCCTCTAGTCTTACACTGCTAAATTAGGGACGGCTATCACAGATAGCCCTCGAGTAGCTTTGTGCGAAATTTCCAAACAAACAAACAAATTCACCTTTAAAACCTACAGTGAATGTGTAACGCCATCTATTGGGATGAATTGTAGTTAACATTTATTTAATTAATGGTATGTTTACCATTTATAATAAAAATAAAATATCTGTATATGTATTTTATTTAACGAAATATTAAAAGTGGATACCCACAGACCAGCCAAGTAACTGTAGTGATAGTCCAAGCCTTCTAACAGCTAGTCCTGTTGACATGACAAAGTAGACAGATGGTATACGAAAATTTTTAATTGTTATACCGGAAGTTAGGCTTCTTTTTTTGTTTTGTAGAGTGTTATTATTAGTGTTATGCGCATAATATAAAGTAACTGATACTCTGAACGGTCGATTTATCGTTTACAAATTCGGATGTTCTTTTGTGCGTGAATTATTTGGATACCTGGGTGATACCTACTATTATGTATCTATGATTTGCAATGAATAACTTATTAGTAACATTCATTAGAAAGAAACTGTAACACCTTTTAGTGCTCTGAGAGAGAGAGTTTGCGATCTCAAAAAAAAACTGTGCTCTAAATATCTGCACAGCCTTAACACAAGATAATATTCTTCTGATGAATAAATAAATAGAACCAATAAACCAAAATTTGCCACACAATCCAAATGTCCTTATTAGAACCATGAGAGTTTGTTAATCAGATAACCTATTTAATCAAACATATCAGACAGTGTCATTGACATGATACTACACTATTCTTTACTTTCACTGATAAATTCTTATAAAAATTTTCATACAGAAAACAATATTGATTTTGTCAGCCCGAAACACTAGTCATTTCCCCTTCCTTGGTGGTTTAGAATAAGGGTTTGTAATAACAAACTAGGACTCTTAGTTGTTTCTGTGAGTACAGAACTACATCGTATATAGCTTTTCGCTGCAAAAGATAAGACTGAAACACTATTTATACGAATTTGTATTCAGATAAAGTTTAGAAGAACGAAATTCTAGTTTGTTTGGATTGATCGTATATAATCACATCTACGGTATAATAACACATCACTTCATTAATATTCGATACTTGTACTTTTATTTCGCTTCGGAGTTTACTAAAAAAATATTGAATGAAAACAAAAATCAAGTGACAGGAGCTGTAAGGTGGTGGGAGAGAGGTTCTGAATCTGCTTCTGAGTTAACATTGAGGGAGGGGAGGGGGTAACTGTTACGAAGGCTCATTTATTACTATCATACCCATTGTTATCCGCCTAATTTGTTTGTTTTAAATTTGGTGCAAAGCTACACGAGGGCTATTTGCGCTAGTTGTCCATAATTCAGCAGTATAAGACTAGAGAGAAGGCAGCTAGTCATTACCACCCACCGCCAACTCTTGGATTACTCTTTTAACAACGAATAGTGCGATTGATCGTCGCTTTATAACGCACCTATTGCACGAGCATGTATGGTGTGACGGGGATTCAAACCCGCGACCCTAACCACCTGGCCATGCCGGGCCACCTTCCATCTAGCGAAATTATACTTTTTAATTTTCACTCACAGCTTCAAAATGGAAGGATGGGAGAAGTAAACTGAACATAATACGAACTTGTATTGTAGATGTCTAATAATAACAGTTATTTATAAACATATATGTATAATTATAGCCAAAGTGTGATATAATAATAATAATAATAATAAAAGGCAAACTTTAATTTATTTGGATTCTCAAAATTTTCATAAAGAAAGCAGAACAAGCAATAAACTTATGTTTTCTGCAAGAACGCGATATGGGAAGACATTTTAAAGTATTAGAATACACTCATTCAATAGTTAACATATATGTATTTACAAAAAGGTGAAATAATAAGACATCAATAAAGACAAACGGAAGAAAATATATTGTAATGTGTATAAGAATGAATCATTGAAGAAATAGATACAGGATCCTGAATAATTTGTTTAAACTCAACTGTTCGTACCTTTCTGGGTTTTCGCTTCCACGACCTGAGACGACCATTTCATTTTCTCTTTGTTTGGATACGTCGGCTTCGTCGTCAGAATGAACAGAAGAAATGACCACCCTTTGACCCCCAATGGTGAAGATATTGTCCTCCGTGTCCCCTAAGCTAGCTCCATTTACATGGTCATCCTCTTCATTGGACATTTTACCAAGACTCTCAGGAAAAGATGATTCTCTTTGATATCGGTGATAGTTGTACGCATTAATTTCATTTGAACTTTCTAATTCATACTGTTTCAAAATGGCGGATCGGGTTAAACAAGGAACGTAACTATTTTGCTTTTTGCTGACATCAGCGCTTTTAATTCTCTCATGAGAATTGTTCAAATCTTTATCTGACTTGTGATAACCGTGAAAGGATTTGCTTAACTGATAATGAACGTCGGCTACTTTCTCACTTTGAGTAGGCTGAAGGTGGGCATTGGTGAGCTTTAGAGAAGTGAATCTTTGATTGTAACAAAACCCTATAGCATTTTCTGTTGAGTAATTGCATTTATCAGAATCGCTTTGTTGGCGGGTTTCTCGAGTTCTTCATCGCTTTCTTCCACACC